>NC_061795.1:15825462-16125462 GCF_021462225.1 Girardinichthys multiradiatus
TTATTTTAAATGTACTTTTTAATGCTCTCTGTACCTGGCTTTAAAGTTTTTATATAAATTGTATTGTACATCAAATGTTCTAGACAAATACATTTTCCTTGTCTCTAGGTTTGTAGAGGGCTTCAAGACTCTTGGGCTACTGAAAGAGCTCCAGAAAAACCCAACTGTTTTTCATGATATGTTCGTGTGTGAGGAGAAACCCCTCACAGCCAGGGACTTGAGTAGCCTTTTCACAGTGGCCTATTTTGCTCAAGGCAGCAATCGGCGAGCTCTGGAGAACCAGTTGGTATGCTTCTGGAGAGACTGGGTGATCGATATTGAAGGTCTGCTTTTTGCATTTCAGTCAATTTAAAAAAATTAGTTTGTACAATACAACACAACTGATGGATTTTTTCAATGTCTAAGAGTTGCATTCTTCCATTGTTATTTCTTATAGAAGAGGATGATGGTCCACTCTCTCAAGGAAGTTCTGGTGTTCACATCTGGAGCTTCTGCCATCCCTCCACTTGGCTTTCCCTGCCAGCCTGAAATTCAGTTTCTGCATGACACCAAGAAAATTTACCCAGAAGCCAATACTTGTGTTGTTGTTCTGTATTTGCCGCTGCACTCCTCCTATGAGGCTTTTAAAACTTACATGACGGAGGGAATATTGCAAGCTCCAACCTTTGGAGTTTCTTAAATTGTCACGAATGTGACAGTGAAAGGTTACACTGAAAGCTGACTGAAACTGGCCAGTGTTGCATGTTTGTTCAGTGTTTTTTTATTTTATTTTATTTTTTACCTAATTGTAAGGCAAAACATGGTTTTACAAGTTCTGAAAATTACGCCAATGTTTAAAAAACTACTGTTCATGTGTTAATGGATTTTACAAGAAACCTTTAGCCGCTTCTGAGGATAAAATATCACAAGTCTGTGCCAGAGACTGATTTCAGGTTCTGTCATTTTGAACTTTTGAAATGGTTTCACATTATAACAACTTCAAAAGTTGATAAATTTCTTCCCAAGACTACCATATGTTCTCTTCTATATTTGTCTTCACGGCAATAAAGCAAATACTGAGAAAAAAATTATTTTCATTCAATCAGCCATTGTTTAACACCAAAGATTTAATCTTTACAAACAGATGTAGATAGCTAATCACACATGAGTACTCCATTGAGGAATAATCTGACTGTTGCAAACAAGAATGGTCATATTGCAATGGTCTTTCAAGGAATCCAAATAATAGTTCGATACAACATACCGTAAATATGTGACCAATGCAAGGGGTAAACATAAAGAAACTGAATTCACCATGGCCACAGCTGACAAAAAACATATTTCAGCCAATTGTAGGGAGAAGTTTTTACTCAAATATAGGGGTCATATGAAAATTTGTTTTTTTAAAAGAAGGGGAATGCTGCTGCTGAGGGAGAAAATCATCATAGAAAAAAACTCTGAAATTTTATCTCCCCACAAACAGGGTGATGGAGGGCCACAGAATCTGAGTAACTGAAAAATACCATAATTCAATAGCCTATTAACCAGGAAATGATATATCTGTTTGTGTTATGAAAAATATATATATATATTTTTTTTATTTATTTTTTTAAGCTATTAAAAGACACTAGAGCATACTAGAACATTGCAATTTTCCTTTGGAATACTCCCCTGCTCTTAGAACTTTTGTCAGCCAAGTCATAATGTTTGAAGATACTTAAATACAAGGATAGTGGACTTCTTTAGATGACATTGGAGACAGTTTTCCTTTCACACAAAAGGCTTTCTCAGTTCTGACCATTGGGGACTTGTCAGTTTGTGTTAAAATGCCTTAAAATATCCATCACTATAAGGAAGAGAGACAAAGTCTTTTGAGGATTGTCGCTCAGTAAGGATTAACACATTTTTGAAGGACCAGAAGAATGTTAACGGGTGTTGACTTTTCTTTGAACACCAATTTCTTTTTCATTTGAGTTTGTTTTAAGCATTTTTGTGCATCATGATGCTACAAAAGGTTTCTTATTATGTGGATTATTTTAAGTCAGCCCAAATTATGCTTTAATTGGATCCAAGTATTAAGTATCCTGCAACTGTAAAACTGAATCATTAAAATATTAAAAAGTGTGATGTTTAATAATCAACCTGATAAGTCACATGTTCCCATCAATATGCCACAAACTGTTGGGGTATGGTACATGGTAAACCCGTCATTCAGCAGAAGTTGGATTTGTCCTTGTCAACGCCTCACGTACCCTGGCCCGTGTGACAGTCACAGCTTGTGCACGTAGCAGTGCCCTCATCATCTGAAAAATACAAAAGTGAAAGCATGAATTAACTTAAGAAAAATTGATGACTACTCTCACAAGACAGATGAGCCAACATAAATATCAATTTCTATAGAAAAGACAAACCTCATTCCCAAAATTTGGGTATTGGCCCTGCAATGTCCTCATGGGGTCTTGCAGCTGATCGTCATCTGAGACAGACAGTCTACTTATGGAAAAGCCCATCAGCTTTGACTTGTACAAAAACTACGAGGAACATCTCAGCATTTTTGCCATTTTTTTGATTGTATGCCCTTGCTTCATAAGGAAGTCTATGTGCTCTCTGGAAACTTCAATAGCCGGTCTGCCTCTCCACCCTGACGAGGACAATGAATATTACATTGAGTATTGCATTTCATACAGAAAACCCAGTGTGTAACAACAAAAACATAGGTACAAAATCTGAAAAAAATAAATGAGTTTGTGAGGATTTACCTGAACTAACTTGCCTTATGAAGAACCGAAGATCTTCATCTCTGTGAAAATTAGCAGTTGCTAGCGCTCCAAGTTCAGTCAAACCGCTTTTCAGTTCATTGTAAGTTTCTGTAGACATCAAATGTTCATTTTTCTCAGTTTCTTACACAACTGTCAATCGAACGACGAACGACGGTCTCTGTCGCCACAAATTCCCTGGCTGAGAACTCGCTCAATTCCGTGAGCTATTCTTGCAATTCTCTCAATTACCACCAACACCATTCCTGCTTGTAAATCCATGCAGTCAGTCAGTCATTTTTTTAATTTCTTCTTCGGAGTGTCATTTTAGATAGGAAGTAAAAGACCAATACACGTAAATGGCAAAAGTGACGTCATTTGTACTAGTAAGTATTATATTTAAGATATCTGGAATGTTCATTTTAGATAGGAAGAATGCTATTTTAGATGTCTGGAATGTTCATTTTGACTAGGATGAATTTTATTTAAGATATCTGAAATACATATTCAGTCAAGCTAATAAATGTTAAAACGGCCTGCCATATCCCGCCACATCGCGGCCACTCAAGGAGCCAAACATGCTCCCAGCTAAAGCCCTTTCCCACAGCTACGGAGATTAGCTGCAAGTTAACCCTTTGTTTACCCACACGTGGATGTTTCCTCAACTTGGTCGCCCTGTACAACTTCTCCTCAGCACAGTTCAGGTAAGAGGTGGTGTTTGGGCAGAGAAGATTAGTTTAGAGTGAAATAATCTAAATGTTTGTTTATTGACGTTTGTTTGTGTTGAGAAACTCAGCTACAGTAAGTGCCAACAGACTGGCACTTAACTAAGAATGTGTTCTGTGCTGTTTTTTAATTTTAGACAAACTTTATTTAAAGGGTGGTTTTTAAACAAAGATCGTCCATAACATGTCGTCCACGCTTATGAATTTCAACCCTTTTATTAGTGGTATTTTAAAAGTATGTGTTTGATTCTGATAACAAGCTATAAGTTTCTTTTGTTAGCTCCAACCGCTAACGGCAAAGAACACGTGCTCGCCCACTTTGAGTTAGCTGAAGATCATTTACCTAGGAAGGTTGTTGGTCCTCATTCAGAATATTTCCTAAATAATATTTACTTAAATAATATTTGTACCAGGCTGAGTCAGCTAATAAACATTAAGACCCATTTATCCAAAAGGTTTGTTTCTTATTCAAAATAATATTTCTTTAAATATTATTTTAGTAATTCCTTAATAATATTTCTTTAAATATTATCCTAATAAATAAAGGCAGCGAATTAAACACAGTTGAGAATTGGTCATTGAGAAGGTTGGTTTTATCCAGCAAATCATTCTTTAAAATTTTTAATCAATGTGTTATCTGGGGGCCCTCTATGGCGGTTGAGGAGTAGGACGTGTTTGGCGTGGGCTCCCGCTCCAATCATTTGTTCCAATCATTCGTTTTACATGGTTTCCGATTATATTTTCTTGCCACTTCGACTTTTTGAGGCATAACTCGACTCTTGAGTGAATTTATTCTGGAAGGGCAGAATAATGGCCACAAGCTTGAGAAAACATAAGCTTCTGGGTTCTGCGGCTGCTAAGTCCGCAACCGCCTAGGGGCAGAGTACATCTAATGCCGGGAAATCAACACCTACTTCGCCGATCCCATGTGAGGCGGACGTATTTTCGTGGAAGTTGGACATTCTTGCCTCTATAAAAACCGATATCTCAGCCGTGATCAAATCGGAAATGAAAGATGCCCTTGCCGAAGACTTCACCTCTATTAAAAGTGAGCTACAAGCAGTGAAAGCGGAAGTGGCTAGTGGCACGATGCTACTTCGGGCAGATCTGGACCAGGTTAAATTGAGTGTTAAAGAGGTGAAAGACGGTTTATCTTCCTGGTCCAATGAGGTTGTTGCTCTTCGCAATACACTGTTGGAACTAAAAGATGAGGTGAATGGGCTTAGGAAGAAGTGTGAAGATATGGAGGGACGTATGAGGAGGTGCAACGCGTGGATCATTGGAGTCCCCGAGATGGCAGAATCTAGCTCCACCACAGTGGTTGCTAAGCTGCTAGCCAAGGTGCTGCAGTTAGATAAGGTACCACTGATTGACCGCTCCCATCGAATTCCGGGTGGGAGGAAGTCAGGCGATGAGCCGCAAGTTATTGTTGCTAAGTTCCACTACTATCAAGAATGCATGGAAATATTACACCGGGTGCACAGTAGAAGGTGACACGGGAGTGGATTTTCTCTCCTGTCCCATCCCGCTCCCACAGAAAAATGTCTTGTCCCATCCCAATCCCAGGCCAGCATAACGAAAAAAATCCTGTCCCGTCCCACTCCTGGTAAATTGACTCCCACTCCCATCCCGCTCCCATTCAGAACGACTCCCATTCCTGTGCCACTCCCATTTTTGTTTTCTTCATTTAGTTTTTTGGCAATTTCTTTCTTTGAAGGACCAGTTAGGTCCCTGTTTTTAGCTGTAGTAAAGGCCAGTTAAAGTAAAAAGAATAATAATGAAGAAATAATAAAATATCAAACAAGGAAACAGACCTTGCCTATCTTAGTTGAATAAACAAAATGTACATAATTGTATTTTACTTATTTATTAAGTGACTGTTTCCTTTGAACAATGACATTACTTTTATGTTTTAAGTTGCTGAAACGAAAGAAAAATGCACCTAGGAAGAGAACTGTACTTGTTGAACAAAAGGCCAAAAAGGCATTACCTTCACAATTTAGAAACTGTACCTCAATGGTTCACAGCCCTGGTCCTCAGGGACCCCTTTCCTGCTAGTTTTAGATGTTTGTCTTCTCCAGAAAGAAATGTAACATTAAATGTGCCATTAAATTAAAGGTACCATTTATTTATTTAATACATCATTAGAAACAATAAATGTACCATTATATCATGAAATGGACTATAATGCAATTAAATATGCCACTGAATAATTAAGTATAACTTTAAAGACGACATGACGTAATTAGTGGTACACTTAATATTTAACGATGTATTAAATAAATTGTACATTTAATGGTACATTAAATTTTTTTCTATTTCACAACATATTTATTTAATATTTCCCTTGATGAAGCCTTTCTATACGGAGTCCGCGAGGGGACAAGGGGGGATTTTTTCTCTTTTGTGTCCCCACGCAATAGTCTTTGCGTTATTTCGCAATACTTTGTGGGATAGTTTCCAAACCCGATAACTGCAAAATTGAAACAAACACTACACCCGTTTTGAGATTTATTGAGTTTTATTTTGAAATCAGCATTAAATAAAATTATCTTCAAATCAGACTAAAAGACAGTTTTTATCCACAAGCTGTCAAACAAACTACTGAACTCTGGACCATAAAACTGCACGAAACCACATCTGTGACACTTTATTTCCTTATTACTGCTGCATGATGTGTACTTTTTTTTTGTACGCCATTAGTGTTTTTGTTTTTATCGTGATTTGAACGGTTCTTCTTATCCTAAGCATTTTATCGCATTGTTTACTGCGTGTTAACCTGCATATGACAAATAAACCATATCAATGACATATCAGTGTTTGTTTTATGAGCAGTTTATCATCTGTGCTGTTGCTCCAAAATGCCGAACGCAAAAGTATTGCGTGGAGACGCAAAAGTAATAAATTTCCCCATGTCCCCTCACGGGCTTCCATACCTTACCTCTTAAATCTTTAGAGCACATGCAGCAATTTTGTTGGTCAGATGAGACTTGACACATGTTGGTACTTTTGGTTTGATGAATGAAGAGATGCAAGGCTGATTTAATCCAGAATCTGTTTTACAAGTGTCCCTTAATCACTGGTGAACTTGATTACAACAAACACGTTTTACAAGCAGCAGACTGCGTGTTAAAACCGCTACATTCAACTCTCCTGAAGTTCGGTCATATTTGCGACTTTCCTGTCAGCTCTATGAGTTTAATAGATAAGTCCTTATTTCTGACTTTACGTTACAAATCCAATTTTACCACGTCCAGTTCTCCACCTGGGTTTGCTCCCTCCATTCTGAACGCAGGTGGAAAACATCGATCAGAAGCACTGTTGGCTTGTGGGTCGTGTAGTTCGTTTGACTCACATTATAGTATAGGCTTCTTGGAAAAAAACTACACAATGGCGGTGTCGATTCAAGTTTTCTTTTCTTAAAGTTTATAACAAAGTCTCAGTTTACATTTCCAAAGACAATTGATCCTAGTTTATTTTCCCTCCTATTAGTTAGCTCCCGCTCCCGTCTGCTCCCATTCATTTTTTATCCTGTACCGTCCCAATCACGGGATCTTTACTGATGCTGTCTCCCGTCCCGCGGGTTTCCCGTGGGAATCCCGTGACCCGTGGGACTCCCGAAAAAATGTCAGCCTCTAGTGCACAGCTGCGGCCCCCTTCGCTTTAAGGAGGCACCGATCATCATCGCAGCAAATTACACAGCGAGTGTGGCCAGGGCTCGAGCGGCGTTCACGGAGGTGAGGAGGCTTCTTCGCAGCCAGAGTGATGTTCGTTATGGCCTGCTTTTTCCGGCGCGGCTTCGCATCTCTCACGGAGAGGAGGAGAAGGAGTTCATGGATGCCAGTAAAGCCATGGATTATGTCCAAAGAAAATCATTTCGCTGGTGGTCGGTGAGGTCCAGAGATAACTGCGGGTCCAACTCCCCTTTGACCAGTATGTGTCTCAGGTTGTATTGAGCCTTCAAACGTCATATGCCCCGTGCTAAATTTTTATTTAACTTCTGTTATTACTTCAGGGGACAAATATAGGATAATGTGAGATTTCTGTTTAGACTGTGGTTAAGGATGTATTTTATGTTTTATTTACATTGCAAGGTACATATAAGAATATAAGTGTTTTCAAATGAGGAAACCTTTTTCTTTTGTTTTCGAAAACTTATTTGTTTTCTACTTGGCGGGAGCCCAGCCAGGGTGCTATGTTCCCCAAAGCAAGCACGAATGTGTGGATTTCCTTTTTGTTGTGTTCTCCTTGTTTATCCAGGAGAGAGGGGCGGGGTTTTAAGAGTGTTATTTGCCAGGTATCTTCTTGTTGTGGTTTGTGTGCATCATTTTACAATCTAATTGGCCATACATGATCAGTTCTAATACTGATAGTCTTGTTAACAGTCACCCAGTGAACGATGTGAGTTGGAATGTAAAATCGCTCAATGGCCCAGTTAAATTTAGGAAAATTATGACACATTTGAGACGACTTGATGCTAATATTGCTTTTCTACAGGAGACCCATGTGCAGGCAGCAGATTACCGTAAATTCTGGACTATAAGCCGCTACTTTTTTCCCACACTTTGAACAATGCAGCCTATAATACGGTGCGGCTAATGGATGTTTTTTTTTTTTCTTTTCATGGCCAAAAACATTTTGCCTGGTAACAGTAAACCAATAAAATTGATGAGTAGTTCAGAGGTCCAATGAAATTGTGCGATACATTACGATATTGTAAATCATTCATTTGTACCGGTACTCATCAACATGGAAAACACTCGAAGAAAAGCATATGATGCAGCTTTTAAGTTAAATGCGATCGATCTGGCGATTAAAGAAGGAAATCGAGCTGCTGCACGTCTTGGCATAAACGAATCGATGGTGACACGGTGGAGATGCCAGAGCGAAGAACTGAGTCGATGCAAAAGACGACAAAAGCTTTCAGAGGTAATCATAGCAGGTTGCCCGAACTTGAAAAGTTTCTTGAAGACTGGGTAAACACACAGAGAGCAGGCGGCCGCGGTGTTTCCACCGTGCAGATCAGACTGATGGCTAAAGCTATCGCCACCGAAATGAAAATCGAAGATTTTAGAGTTGGGCCATTGTGGTGTTTTAGATTTATGAGACAAAAAGGCCTGGGCGTCAGGGCACGCACGACTTTGTGTCAGTAGCTGCCTCCCGACTACGAGGAAAAACTCGCTAACTTTCGCACATTCACTCAAGCAAAGATAGCGGAGAATTCCAGATGAAATCATAAATATGGAGGAAGTACCTTTGACGTTTGACCTGCCTTTCACTCGGACTGTTAATAAAAAAGGTGACAAGTCGATCACAGTGAAAACAAGTGGCCATTAGAGAACGCATTTTACCTGTGTTGTGAGCTGCTCAGCATCCAGACTAAAGTTTCCAACGATGGTGAATTTTAAGCGGCTGACAATGCCAAAGGAAAAATTCCCAAAATAAATCGTGGTGAAAGACAATAAGAAAGGCTGGATGGAAGAAAGCCTAATGAAGGAATGGCTGACGGAGTGTTATGGCAAGCGACCAGGGTTTTTTTTTTCACAGAAACAAAGCATTGCTAGTTATGGACAGCATGAGGGCCCATATAACAGATTCAGTGAAAGCTGCCATCAAGAGTACAAACTCAATTCCAGCTGTGATTCCTGGGGGCACCACGAAGTATTTTCAGCCACTGGACATCAGCATGAACCGGGCATTTAAAGTGGCACTGTGCATTGAGTGTGAGGCTTGGATGACGAGCGGCGACAAGTCCTTTACCAAAACAGGCTGCATGCGAAGAGCATCTTTCATTCAAGTCTGCCAGTGGATTATAAATGCGTGGAGCCACGTCAAAACATCCACCATCACCAGCGGTTTTCGAAAGGCCAGACTGCTGCGTGATGAAGAAGATCGGGTGAGCTCAAGTGAGAGCGACAACGAAGAGACTGAAGTGAGTGACAAGATCCTGTTCAATTTGGACACTGAAGAAGAGGACTTTGATGGTTTTAGTGCGCAGGAGCAAGATGAAGAAGGCGATCACTGACTTTTCTTGGTAGGCTGATGTATGTCGGTATATATATTACCAGTCAACAGGAGATATTCGAATGTTGTTCGTGCACTGTTCAGTTAAAAGCATGTATGGTACATATGTATATTTAAAAGTGGCCGTTATTTGCACTTCCGGTTATTTTTGCACCAAACTGGAATGATTAAATGTTATATAATACCTTTTTTTCAAAATTGCCTAACATTTCAACACATAATCTCATAATTGGGGGAGATTTGAACTGCGTGCTATCATCTTCTGATCGTAGCACAGTGGGTAAAATAAGTCTTTCTAAATCTGCCCTGTCAATTAATTCATTTCTTAGAACTTATGGTGTGGTAGACGTGTGGCGTTTTCAAAATCCAATCTCAAGATGTTACTTGTTCTTCTCCCCTGTTCATAAGACTTACTCCCGGATTGCCTACTTTCTTCTTGATAAACGAATGTTGCCTTTAGTGAGGAAATGCGATTATGGAGCGATAGTCATTTCTGACCATGGCCCTCTTACAATGAATCTTAATGTCCCGGTCACACAATTGGTCTATTGGCCTTGGCGACTTAATCCTATACTCTTATCCGATGAAGACTTTGTCAAAATGCTCTCGTCAGAAATAAAAATTTTCATTGATGTTCATCGAACACCGAGGATGCCATCTGGCAATGTATGGGACTCGCTGGTGGCCTACTTCAGGGGTCAAGTCATCTCTTACTCTGCAAATAAAAAAAGGAGAGCCTGGAGCGGCCAAAAGTGTTAACAGATGAGATTTTGCAGCTAGACAGGGAATACAGCAAATCTGCCTCACAAGATTTACTGAAGAAACGTACATTACTACAAACTGAATTTAACATCCTATCTACCCGGCAAGCTGAGTATTTATTTTCCAAATCTAGGTATGGCTATTACGAGCACGGTGAGAAGGCTGGGCGCATACTTGCGCAACAGTTACGACAGCACTTGGCTGCCCAGGACATCGCTGCAATAAATGGTGTTCAAGGTGTTAAATGTTGTGACAATGTTGGAATTAATGATTGTTTCAGCAAATTTTACCGGCCTTTATATGCCTCTGAGTCATCATTTAGCCCAGTCGAACTAGAGGATTTTTTTAGGGATGTTGAGTTCCCTTCGGTGAGTCCCGACCTGTCTAACAAGCTAGAGAAAGATCTTTCTCAAGAAGAGATCATTTCTGCAGTTAAAACCATGCAAAACAGAAGGTCTCCAGGGCCAGATGGCTTCCCCACGAATTTTTTAAAGGAATTTTCAGGCTTACTTTCTCCTTTATTACTATCGGTTTTTGAAGAATCTTTGGCCACACAATTATTACCATTGTCTATGCGTTAAGCAGTAATCTCTCTGTTATTAAAGAAAGAGAAAGACCCATTAACCTGCAGCTCATATCGCCCGATATCACTCCTAAACACCGATGTTAAAATTCTTACAAAAATATTGGCAAAACGAATTGAACGGATTGTTTCCACAATCGTTTCACCTGACCAGACAGGTTTTATTAAAAATCAGCAGTCTTTCTTCAATATTAGGCAACTGTTGGACGTGTTGTACACTCCCGCCACACCCGGTCATACTTGTGATGAGGTTTTACTTTCATTAGATGCAGAGAAAGCGTTTGACCGGGTGGAGTGGAACTACCTCTACCTTGGAGGTGTTCAATTTTGGCCCTAAATTTATTTCATGGGTGAAGTTGATATATACCTCGCCAATGGCAGCTGTTCGCACTAACAGTAATTTATCCAGCTATTTTGAATTTAAACGCGGCACGAGGCAGGGGTGTCCACTCTCGCCACTTTTATTCGCAATTGCAATTGGACATGCATGCTCAGTATGAGGGATTGCTGCAAAGTCAACGCCAGTGACTGTCCACTGTTGCTACATGCTCATCCAGGAGGAGTGAATGCTACAAGTCTCTGATTCAATGCAATCTGCTGGATTTCCTTAGATAGAAAAACTTTTTATCCAATTTGAATAAATAACTGAATCTGACTGCACTGTTCAATGGTTAGGATTAATTGGAATGTATGAACCTGACTTTGTGAAGTGCCTTGAGACAACATGTGTTGTGAATTGGCGCTATATGAATAAACTAAATTGAACTGAATATTAATATTTCCAGATGTTTTCCCTATTCCATAAGACATCCATCCATTCATCTATCTAGAAGTTTTTAATTCCTTTCTTCCCTAAATTAAATGTGACCTTTTATATTATTGTTTTAAAATAGGCAAAACAGGACAATTTTAATATTTTGGGACAAGAAAGGATGAAATTTTGATATCAAAACGTGTCTGAACCATTTCTACATAATTCCTCTAAACTGAAATACATACTAACACACATTGTGGATAATCATTGGTCTGGAAGTCAAACACACCATGTTTGTATAACACTTGACAGACAAACGTATATAGCCTAACTGGCCTCTCACAATGCAAACAGACAAGAAATGGGCAATATGAGCCAGAAAAAAAAATCAATTAGGTTTAAAGAACAAAATGCAGATTAACAAATAATAAACTGAATGGGCTGCACGGTGGCGTAGTTGGTAGCACTGTTGCCTTGCAGGTTCATTGGTCACCTAAATAGCCCTTAGATGAGCATGATTGTTTGTCCTGTGTGCCTCTGTGTTGCCGTGCGATGGTTTGGCGACCTGTCCAGGGTGTACCCCACCTCTCGCCCGTAGACTGATGAAGACAGGCACCAGCTCCCCCGTGACCCACTATGGAATAAGCGGTATAGAAGATGAATGAATTAATAAACTGAATGATATGAAATGGAGCAGTGTATCATTCAGACTACATTTACTAATGTAGCCTTGTTTTTATTTTTCAGGTACTATATCATATAACTATAATATATTTAACTTTTCCATGTTTTAGAATTTTGGAAATAAAAATACGTTTTGTATTCAACTGATTTGGTAAGGCGTTTTTTGTATAAATTGGCAGAAAAATGAACATCATGTGGGTTCAGCAAACAGCACTTTCCTTTTCAATGTCAATTGTAGGTCAGTTCAGTCCTGTTAGCCAATCAGAAATGAAGGGCGACGTAGAGGCGGGGTCATGTGGAACAAAGTCCAGGAAGAATTTCTGTGGCATCGAGGTAAACAGATGACACTTTTCTCCAAGACACCCCCTTAGGAGTGAGTGGTCCTGACGGTAGCCTGTCGAGATGGCGGAGAACAGAGATAAAACTAGCGACCAGATGAAGATATGGAAGGAGAGTAGAGGCTCTCAGGTTTCAACAAATGTTGCATTTTATCAAGTATTTTTCTGCACTGTGTCTTACGCGCAAGTATTGGGTGGAAGGTCGTCTGGGGGAACAAGAGTAAAAACTGTCGTTTGTTTTACAGTCGGACAGGTCGTTATTAATATTAGCTTATCCCATGCATGATAATGACGGGTTCTTAAATTTAACTCCTGGTTTTGCAGTCGTTTTCTTGCAGTAAGTAGTATGGTTGCTAACGTTTTGCCAACTGGAATTAAAACGACGCCATCAAGCAAAGACTTGCTTATCCAAACATTTTCCGTGGCGAAATTAACACGAAACCTCCTCAAATGTTATTGGTGGGTTAAATAAAGTTTAAAGATTTAAAAGTGGGTCATTATTATTGAACATGGTGGAACTTGAACTTTTGGTTACATAACGAGACCACACTGCAGTCCACATGAAACCGACTGAAGTCCACCTTCTCATACCATTGTACTTTGTTTTCTTATCTTGCACTTTTATTTAGGACGTTTCTGTTTTTAAAATATTGTGCAACCTTATTCCAGTTAAATAGAGTTCATCATTGTTTGTTTCTTAACCAAATTGAGCTCTAAACGTATTTTCCTTAATATTGCATTCCTTCATTAATTTGCCTCTTTGACACACTGCTGTTTATCACAATATGTTCCTGTTACGTATTAAATTATTCACCTTTATGCAAAAAAAACACATCAACTCAGATAAAGGTAATCAGTGTTTTTGCACTTGAAAGCCAAGCCTTAGCTTTGCAAAAAAAGTGTTTTTTTTTTTTTTTTTGTGGTTGATTAAAAAACAAATCTACTTATTTTCAGGTAAATTGAAGACGGTTTTGTTGGACTATAACTTCCAGAACAAATGCCGCCTATGCTGTTATCAGGGATGGAAAAACAAGATGATTATGAGTGATATTCTGGTTAGTTTACACTAAAAAGGAAGAATGATTGAAAGTGCAACCTGTAATTGCAAACAAGATGCCTTGACATCTGATTCAGTATATTATTCCCTACTTCCTTACTGGAACCACAATGGCTTCATCACGGCTTTTCTTCTTCTTTGGTCTTGGCTTTTTAAAGGAGGATCTTCAATTTTTACCAAACAAAGATGGGACAAATCTCATCTAGTCCACCCTCGGCGCCAACAATAATAAACAGACATGCATCATGCTGGTTTTATTGGCCCATAACTCCTCTTTTTAGTGGTGTACGATTTAGAAAGAATGACACCGACAAAGCAGAGTCTGTGCTTTTAGACAGTGTTTGGGTCCTTTCTATGATCTCCCTGTGATCTATCATTGTGGAGATATGAATAAAAATGACAGGAATATAGATTTTCTGGCCTCCAAAGATTAAAGGACATGCTGTTTATTGCCTGCTCTGACTGTTTCCCTCCTTCAATACATCTAATCTAGATCTGTGGGTGGTCAACTGACTGTGGGAATGGTACGAACTAAAATGTTAATATTTAATTTCTTAGAATATATTTTGTTTCAGAGACCAGATGTACTGACTACAGGAGGTGGCCATCCCATTGGAGACAAGCTTAACCTGCAGACTGCCGGACCGAGAGGCCCTCTGCTTGTGCAGGATGTGGTCTTCACAGATGAGATGGCCCACTTCGACCGCGAGCGAATCCCAGAGAGAGTGGTGCATGCTAAAGGCGCAGGTTAGCGATCATAAACAACTTCCACACAGTAAACTAAACTACTGGAGGCAGCAAGATGGACCTGTAGATTTTTCCTTTAGAATCTGGTAAAATATGTTTGAAGAAAAATTTCTTTATAAAAAAACATGAGCTTTTTTTCTCCTTTTGTTCAAAGAAAAGTTCTGGGAGCTTTAATTAGGACAGGGCTGTTTTGTGCAGGATTTCCATATGAAGATCATAGACTGTAAATGAACAGTAAGCCCTTTTGAGAAGGTGCTATATTGTTCTTAGTGCTGATACTCTGGAACATCCAGCACTCAAGCATCGAACTAAACTTTTTTTTTTTCCTCCCATGATGCAGGGGCGTTTGGCTACTTTGAGGTCACTCACGATATTACTCGCTACTGCAAGGCCAAGGTATTTGAACATGTGGGGAAAACTACACCCATTGCTGTCCGTTTCTCTACTGTGGGTAAGACATTCCCCTTCATTTTCATTAACTTCTCATTAAATTGTAACACTTTCTGATTGTACGCACCTATCTTCCCTTATATATGTAAATTACTCGTCCAAATGATCCATTGATATCATTTTCCAACTAGGGAGCCTGTTGATTATCTGAAGGGATGTGGTTACACTTAAACTCTGTCACTCACTAGAACACATCAAAGCAAATAAGTGATGTTAGTTTGTTGTAACAAAGTCCGCAACTTCTACCCAGTGCAAATTAGCGTTTTTTAGAACCTATCTGATTCAGATAGTTTTGCTCGATAAGGCTGCAGTGTTGCAATATTAGTCATGATCGCTGCTGCTTAACTTTTTAATATGTGGCTGTGTACATTTTGTTTCTGTTAAAGCAGATTTAAGATCTTTGTATGAAGAAGTCACAACTAATTGAATGCTGTATCAGATGTGTTTTTTATTCATTAAAATGAAGAAGAAATCGGCACGTTATGTGTTTCTCAGATTGTATTACCTGCATCTGTGCTTTCCTTTAGTGCAACGTTTGCTTGGTCTCCTCATACCAGCTGCTTCTTATTTACTTTTAATAAAGAATTAATAGGGAAACGTTTCTGTCACTAAAACAAGCTAATGCGTAAAGTTGAACTCTTCTGTTTCTTCTTTCCTCAGCTGGGGAGTCTGGTTCATCTGACACCGTTCGAGATCCCCGAGGGTTTGCTGTCAAGTTTTACACCGAAGAGGGTAACTGGGACCTGACTGGCAATAATACCCCCATTTTCTTCATCAGGGATGCAATGCTTGTAAGTTGGTATTTATGGGTGTATTCACACCAGTAAAGTCCTTTGGTCCGGACCAAAAGCGAACTTAATTTTTTTCATTTGGTGCGGTTTGTTTTCACATTGTACTTTTGCAAGTGAACTGTTACTTGTAAACAAAGCCACGTGGGTGACGATCATTGTTCCCATTGGACAGAAATGACGGGGGCGGGACAGAGCACAGACCCGGAAATTTAGGAAAACAGCTGTAGACGTGCTGCGTGCAGCACCTCTGTTCTGCATATTTGTGCCGTTATTATAGCTTCAATATTATTGTGAGGGTCAAGAGCAGCTCATTCAACACAGACTTTGAGACGTTCCATTTATAATTTTGGGACCCCGTCGGAGAATGCGTGCTGAACGCCGGCGTTCTCTACGTGCCTTGTCCCACAACAAGCCAGTAACGTTGCTAAGCAACACACAGCTTATCAGGTATGATTACCTTACAACACACACCTTTGCTACCGGCTACGGTGGCTTTTTATGTCCAAAGAGACGCTTTTTGTAGTTGGTTCAGATCGGGGCCGTTTTGTATTCAGACCATAAGCGAACCGCACCAGAGTCCGTTTGGAAGCGGACCGAGACCACCTCAAAAAGTGGGTCTCGACCTTCCAAGATGACTGCTTGAGTTGACTACTCTTCCAGTAAATCTTAACTTGACCCCCATTACTTGCCAAATATAATGAAAATGGGTAAAATGGAGTCTGTAAGGGGGTCTAGAATGGGGAAAAGGGACAGGAATAAGAAAACCACGAACGAAGAATTGGCACAAGAAAGAAAGACGGCAGGTAGCTCACCAACCCATCACCACCTCGACGAAGCTAATGCTAATCCGCTTTCCACTGGCGCGACAGGACTAGCGCAAATTCTGGGGGAGTTACGGGACTTCCGAAGAGATATGAAACAACAGCTGGAGGACATTAAGTCAGAACACGTCAGCGTACACAAAAAAATTAAGAAGACGGAGGAGTTGATGCGGTCGAGGAGCGGGCACAGATCATGGAGCAGATATTGAGCAAGATGGCCGAACTGATAAGCCAACAACAAGAAAAACTGCTTGATCAGGAAAGGAGATCACGGAGAGAAAACATCCGGATATACAACGTGCCAGAGGGAGCGGAAGGATCATCGATGAGAGATTTTGTGGATAAATTACTTAAAGACACCCTGGAGATCGCACCAAATATGAAATTGGACATTGAGAGGGCACGCCGAGCGCTGGGTCTGCCACTGGCTGGGGACAGAAATAACAGGCCGCGATCCATTGTGGGGAAATTCCTTCGCAGCAGAACCAAGGAAGAGATTATACGAAAGGCATGGGGGAAGAAAGACGTGCTTCTACAGTGCTGCAGAAACGAAAAGAATACTTGGAAGCTAAACGGGTCCTGAAGCAGAGAAAGATCCGCTTCCAATCTCCTTTCCCCGCTAAACTACGAGTGTTTTATGAGGGGGAAACACGGCTTTACCAGACAGCGGCAGAGGCGACAAAGGATATGTGGGAGCGTGGTTTGCCTGTCCCCCTGATTAAGCTAAAGGAGAGCCTGGCCGAGCAACTCTCCTGTACCGCTTGGAAGAAGATAGGCTCGAAACAACAAATGCCAGGAGAAGAACGAGAGAAAAACATCAGAGAAAGACTAAGTGAGTTCAGAAGATTAACTAGTTCTCTTCAAGAGGAGCTCTGAAGGGATGTAATAATGATCGGTAAGCTAGATAATCTTTGAATAATCAATAGGATATACACTATGAGGATAACGTATCTCAGTTAGTTCGATTGCTTTGTATTACGGACATCATCGTTGTGATATTGAATATAAACCCTAGCCCCAACCTAGACAAAAAAAAAATGTACCTAGGAGGAATACGCACAAAGTGGACAGAAACAGCCGTAGCGTAGTTGGGGGCCCTCCCCTCTTTTTCAAGGGAGGACTTACCCCAGGGCTAGAGGGTTTTCCTAGCCAAGTTCAGCATCTTTTGTTCAGGACCCCAACCTTGGAATCTCAAGTTTGTTTTCTATTTTTTATGTTTAAGTTACTGTTTACATTTGTTCGGAGGGTGGATTGGTTAAGCTTTGCTATCAGACAGCTAAAAATGATCAAAAGGACAATTAGATATGGCTAACAATAAGATAAATACAATTACTTTTAATGTTAATGATCTACTCAACCCAATTAAACGAAGGAAAATCCTATTAAAAATGAAGAAGGAACATGCCCACATAGTGTTCTTACAAGAAACCCACTTAAACAATAGTCAACATGAAAAACTAAGAGGAATGGGTTTCAACCAATTGTTTTTCTCTTCATACAAATCAGGACAGAAGGGGAGTAGCTACTCTTATCTCAAACAAGATACTTTTCGAAAAAGTATACGAACTGGTGGATAAGGAAGGCAGGTTTGTGCTTGTGAGAGTCATTGTAGGGGGAAACCCTGTTAACATTATTTAACATATATGCCTCTCCGGGGAGCGATATTGACTTTTTCAAGAAAATAACCAATATAATGGTAAAATAAACACAAGGAGTTCTGATTTGTGGAGGGGACTTAAATATTTGTTTGCAACCAGAGACGGATTCCTCTAAGGAGAAAACCTACCAGAAAGAACAACAATACAAAATAATAAATTTACTTTTTAAGGACTTTGGCCTGATAGACATATGGAGAGACTTTTACCCCAGTAAAAAGGACTATACACACTATTCTGCCACTCATTCAGTATACAGAAGAATTGATTATTTTTTGACATTTACAGAAGATAGGGACAAAATGGACAGCTGTGAAATCGGAACTATAGATGTGAGCGACCACTCACCTATATATTTAACAGTGGACCTTGGCTTACAAAAAAGAATTAATATATGGAAACTAAATTCAGGTTTGCTTAATAACCAGTGGTTCAAACAGGAAATACGGAAGGAAATTAGCTCTTTTTTAGATCTCAATGACAATGGAGAAGTATCCCCTCCGATATTATGGGACACTCTTAAAGCGGTTCTGAGGGGAAAAATTATAGCAATGTCATCACTTAAAAAAATTAAGAAATAAAAGATCAGAGGAATTGCATAAAAAACTGGAAGATCTAGAACAAAAACACAAACAAAAATGTACACCAGATATACTGGAAGATTTAAAAAGAATGAGAAATGAAATAAACGATATGACAACACAGAAAACTATGAAAAACCTCATGTTTCTTAAACAAAGACACTATGAAGGCGGATCAAAATCTATGAGGGTACTAGCATGGAAATTAAAAAAGAAAACTGCAGAAAATACAATCCATAGAATCAGAAACCCTGAATCAAAAGGGATAAGGAACAAATTGAATGACATCCAGGAAGCATTTGAAATATTTTACCCCTATACTCAAAAATTTCTGGAGGAACTATAGAACAAATTGACGAATATTTGAACTCACTAGAACTACCTGTTATGAACAAAGAACAGAATAGAAAGATGACTTCAGACATTACAGAGAAAGAATTAAAAAACAATAAGTAGATTAAAGCCATGTAAATCGCCTGGGTCGGATGGATACACAGCGGAATTTTATAAGGAATTTTAGAAAGAGTTGATTCCAATCCTCCTTCCTTCACTAAATTGGACTCTGAAAAAAGCTCAAACACCACCGAGCTGGAAGGAGGCAATAATCTCAGTAATACATAAAGAAGGCAAAGATAAACTGGATTGCGGATCATACCGACTGATATCTGTTTTAAATATTGATTATCGACTTTTTACTTCTATAATGGCCAGGCCGGTTGGAAGAATTTCTCCCTTCCGTAATACATAACGATCAAACTGGTTTCATACGACAACGTCAAACACAGGACAATATAAGAAGGATGCTACATGTTATAGATCACATACAAAAAAATAAACTGGAAGCCATTGTTATCAGTATAGATGCGGAAAAAGCATTCGATTCAGTTGACTGGAATTTTCTCTTCAGGGTTTTACATAAATTTGGACTGCATAATACAATAATAAAAACAATACAGGCGCTATACAATAATCCCACAGCGAGAATTAAAATTAATGGACATTTATCAGACAGAATTACTTTAGAAAGAGGGTCAAGACAAGGGTGTATGTGATCACCATTACTTTTTGCATTATATTTAGAACCACTAGCCCAATCAATAAGACAAAATAGGGATGTCAAAGGAATAATTATCAAAGAGATAGAACATGAATTGGCTTGTTATGCAGATGATATATTAGTTTACGTAGGACGACCAACCCACTCTGTCCCAGTTTTGCTGCAATTATTCAAACAATTTGGTCAGTAAGAGCAGAGTGTGAAGGTTCAATTAACAGGGTAAGAGCACAGTTTTGCTCAAAATATTGAAATGCACACAACATTATGGGTGACATACCAGAGTTCAAAAGAGGACAAATTGTTGGTGCACGTCTTGCTGGCGCATCTGTGACAGCAAGTCTTTGTGATGTATCAAGAGCCACGGTATCCAGGGTAATGTCAGCATACCACCAAGAAGGACGAACCACATCCAACAGGATTAACTGTGGACGCAAGAGGAAGCTGTCTGAAAGGGATGTTCAGGTGCTAACCCGGACTGTATCCAAAACACATAAAACCACGGCTGCCCAAATCACGGCAGAATTAAATGTGCACCTCAACTCTCCTGTTTCCACCAGAACTGTCCGTCGGGAGCTCCACAGGGTCAATATACACGGCCGGGCTGCTATAGCCAAACCTTTGGTCACTCATGCCAATGCCAAATGACGGTTTCAATGGTGCAAGGAGCGCAAATCTTGGGCTGTGGACAATGTGAAACATGTATTGTTCTCTGATGAGTCCACCTTTACTGTTTTCCCCACATCCGGGAGAGTTACGGTGTGGAGAAGCCCCAAAGAAGCGCACCACCCAGACTGTTGCATGCCCAGAGTGAAGCATGGGGGTGGATTAGTGATGGTTTGGGCTGCCATATCATGGTATTCCCTTGGTCCAATACTTGTGCTAGATGGGCGCATCACTGCCAAGGACTACCGAACCATTCTTGAGGACCATGTGCGTCCAATGGTTCAAACATTGTATCCTGAAGGCGGTGCCGTGTATCAGGATGACAATGCACCAATACACACAGCAAGACTGGTGAAAGATTGGTTTGATGAACATGAAAGTGAAGTTGAACATCTCCCATGGCCTGCACAGTCACCAGATCTAAATATTATTGAGCCACTTTGGGGTGTTTTGGAGGAGCGAGTCAGGAAACGTTTTCCTCCACCAGTATCACGTAGTGACCTGGCCACTATCCTGCAAGAAGAATGGCTTAAAATCCCTCTGACCACTGTGCAGGACTTGTATATGTCATTCCCAAGATGAATTGACACTGTATTGGCCGCTAAAGGAGGACCTACACCATACTAATAAATTATTGTGGTCTAAAACCAGGTGTTTCAGTTTCATTGTCCAACCCCTGTAGATAACCGGTGGATGAAAACAACCCTTAGAGCGTGGAAAACTATCATCAAAGAAAATGCACTAGAGAACGACCTGGCAGTCGTAAAATGGATTGCGTATAACTCAGACTTCACACCGAACAAACTGGATGCCAGGTTTAAGGAGTGGACATCCAAGGGAATCACTGCTCTGTGCACAATAATGAATAACAAAATCTTAAATGATTTTGAAACACTCAAGAGAAAATATTCTTTGGACTAACAGGATTTTTATCGATATTTACAAATAAGAAATTTTGTTAACTTAAAAATTAAGCCAATTACTGACAAAAATATAAACCTAATGGAAATTGTTATTAATGCCTATAAATCAAAAATTACAGGGAAGATCATCTCACTTATCTATAAAAACTTAATAGATCTTAAAAACAATTCAACCCTACATATCAAAGCAAGATGGGAAAAAGAGGGCAACTTAACAATAACAGAGGAGGAATGGACAATAATGTGGAGATACCAATGGACATATATTACATTTCTACAATGGAAAGAATTTGGATGGAAAAATCTGGGAAGATTCTTTATCACACCTGCTCAGAAATGCCACTATGATGGAAATTCTTCTGCATGTTGGAGAAAATATAGAAATCAAAACGCAAACCATTATCATGTCTTCTGGGACTGCCCAATTATAAAGGATTACTGGAAAGAGATAAATAGTGCCTTACAGGATATTTTCAAGCAAAACATTCCTTTGGAGTTCAAGCTTATGTATTTTGGCATAATCCCTCAAGAGGCTTCAGAAAGAAACAAATATCTGATGACTATTTTATTAACAGCAAGTAAGAAAAACATTACAAGAAAATGGTTCTCACGAGACAAACCAACTTTAGATGACTGGATTGACATAACATTTAACATATATAAAATGGGAAAAATAACAGCCTTCCTCAATCACAGGACGGAACAATTCTGTCAATGGTGGCAGATTTGGGTAGACTATGTAAAATCTAAAAGATCTGATTTCATTTTTGGGGACCAAACTTGTTTGGATCCCCTCGACAATCCACTCTCCTACGATAGCCATACTTCATAATTATTTTGTCATATATATAAATATATATATTTGTTTTTGTTTTGTTTTTTTTATTTATTTATTTTTCTTATTTTCAACTTTCCTTTTTCATACTCTCTTTATTTCCTACTTCATAATCTTTCTCAGGAAAGTGCAGTTACATTTTTGATTTGACTGTTATAAGGCATTGATCTATCTGTACACCTTATTTCAAATGTTGAAGTTAGTTTTGTGATGTAGATGCCTAAGATTGTGTGAATGATACTTTCTTGGGAATCAATAAAGATAAAATTATAAAAATAAAAATAAAGTGAGTCTCGTTCTGGTTGTTTGGTTCGGATCAGGGTTCGCTTGAGTGTATTCACACCTGCACAAAAGGTCCGGACCAAGGAGGGAAACGAACTCTGGTCCATTTAAAGTGGACCAAAAGTGGCAAGTGTGAATACACCCTAGGATTTGGGCTTGAAGTGAGAAGATCAAACCTATTATTTATTATTTTTATCTGTTCCTTTTGCTTGCAGTTTCCTTCTTTCGTTCATTCCCAGAAGCGCAATCCTCAAACCCACATGAAAGATCCTGACATGGTGTGGGATTTCTGGAGTCTGAGGCCTGAGAGTCTGCATCAGGTAGCTGCTGGTGTTCAGAATTTAGTGCTTCGAGGAACATTTTTTTTAAAGATTATCTACTTGGATGCACTTCTCATAAATATTTTTTAACTAAGTTTTTCAAATAATTTGATAGTGGTATATTTCGCTTCATAGTCACTCCTGGTGATTATCGGATGTTAACCCAATAACATCCCATCAATTGGAACCCAACAAAGATTAGAAGCCTAAAAATTACCTTGTTGAAAGAACAAGTCTTTTACTCTTTTCAAGTTGATTTGTGCCCTCTCCAGGTCTGTAGTTTTTTTTTATTTGACTTGTTTTATCAGTCAGTATTTACTTAAAAATGCTCTTGCCTACCTCCTACCCTGGAGGACAATTTGGTTTGTTGCAAATGTGTCTCAAACCACCCATTGGTTTATACGCCATTGTGACGTATAAATACCACTAGTTAGGAAACCGATTGCAGGTTTCTGGCCGATCACAGATTTCTTTTTTTGCTTTTTTGTAAAGCCTGACCTGCCGATTCCGATGTTGGCCAATACTGGTTTTTTACTGACGTCAGGTGTTATCAATGTTCCAATCTTATTTTATTGAAATCCCTGCAACAGTGCCCGTGAAACAATACCAACTGTTTAATGTATTGCAGTTCCTTTAGTCTTTCATTTTCACATTTTAAAAACAAACAAAACTTGCACATGAGGTTAGACAAGTGGACAAGATCGGTGGATAAGATCAGTTTCACATGTAAGTATCGGCTGATCACCAATCATCCAAAATTGGCCGGCCGATCAATTGGTACACCCTTACCACTAGTGCCTGTTGATGCACATTCCATACACACAAAGAATCATATTAAAAGGAGTTTGCTGCCATCTTGTGGTCAGAGAGACGCCTAATTATAGCTTATGTGCTAAATATTAAATGTGGTACGTTCAGATTATCCATCTCTAATTTTGAATCAGTTTGACAGCAAAAACACAAATAATAACTTTTTAAGATTTTAAGATATTGTAAATATATTCTGGCAGTAATGCATTGAGCTTTCTTCTCTCTTTTTCAACATGCAGGTGTCTTTCCTGTTTAGTGACCGAGGTTTGCCTGATGGCCACCGCCACATGAACGGCTACGGTTCCCACACCTTCAAACTGGTCAATGCTGAAGGCGAATGTGTCTACTGCAAGTTCCATTACAAGGTCTGTTTTAAAACAGGGTTGTTGTGAAAAGTTTTGTTGGTTTGCACAACTCTTGAGTGATGGATTTCATTATATTTTTTTAAAGACTGACCAAGGAATTAAAAATCTGTCAGTGGAGGAGGCAGACCGCCTTGCAGCCACCAACCCAGATTATTCCATCGGTGACCTCTTCAACGCAATCGCAAACGGCA
The DNA here is from genome assembly GCF_021462225.1 of Girardinichthys multiradiatus. Taxonomy (NCBI): domain Eukaryota; kingdom Metazoa; phylum Chordata; class Actinopteri; order Cyprinodontiformes; family Goodeidae; genus Girardinichthys; species Girardinichthys multiradiatus. Next base: position 15,849,616 of record NC_061795.1, read on the forward strand.
ACTTTCCATCCTGGACCTTTTACATCCAGGTCATGACCTTTGAACAAGCTGAGAAGTTCAAGTTCAACCCGTTTGATCTTACTAAGGTACAGAGTCCCACCAAGCTGAAAAAGACATGCTTACAGTTGATTACATTTGCTTTAACAATGAGACTTTACAGCGTTTCTTCACAGACTATTATAGGTTTATTGAAATATGTTTTTAATTTTTAAAATTTTTACTATCAAAATGGAGGAAATTGAGAAAAATGTTAATAGAAGTGATTTGTTCCATGTCTGTCTTGAATACAGATATTTAATTTTCATTTCTGTGGTATCTAAATATAAAACTAGTTTTCCTACTTTTACAGGTGTGGTCGCACAAAGAGTACCCTTTGATTCCTGTGGGCAAACTGGTCCTCAACAGGAACCCGGTCAACTACTTTGCCGAGGTGGAACAGCTGGCCTTTGACCCCAGCAACATGCCACCAGGCATTGAGCCCAGCCCTGACAAGATGCTGCAGGTGAACTGACTGAGCTATTTAAGAACGTAGTCGTCGTAATGTTTATCTTTACCAGAAGTCAACCCCATCTGCTTTGGTGTAGGGTCGGCTCTTTTCCTACCCAGACACACATCGTCATCGGCTGGGAGCAAACTACCTGCAGATCCCAGTCAACTGTCCCTTCAGGACCCGTGTGGCCAACTACCAACGTGATGGTCCAATGTGCATGTCTGATAATCAGGGTAAGCTGTTCAGTTCTTCATCTGCTGAACGTCTTTGTTTCAGTACATTCATTTGTCCCGTTAATGTCTAGCTCATTAGGCTTTTTTGACAATGCTGCCCTGAAATGGTTAAAGGTTGTTCAGTTTTAATTCATTCTTTAGAAGGTTGGATGCTTAGTAGGCAAACCCCTTGGAGTGATGTGTTGCATGTTAAATACTTCCCAGCCCCCAATCCTGAAATGAATCAAATAAAATGAAATGAGGTTTTGTTTTTTGTTTTTCTCCCACAATTAAAGTTAACTTGTAGTTATGCTGTTTTCCAAAGTTATAAATCTTAAACTGAAAGTCATGACACAGGAAATCCATCTTGATGGATTTTTGAGTGTCCTCAAGACTGGGAAAATAAGGGGAAAAGAGCCAATCTGACTGTAATGTGCACACTTTGGTACCTTGTTACTGCTACCACAAGGTGGCTATAATGCATCACATACTCTCACAAAGAAGGTTTAGAATGACGGTTTTTATTGATGTTGCAGTGCCATGGATACCCACCCACAAACCCCGGCGCTTGACCCCTCCAAAAAATGCCCTCTTCAATTCTTCTGTTTCCTAACAGCTTTTGTGTGGATTTCCATTGTGACTCTGAACCTGTCTCATATGATACTCTGTGGTGGGATTGGTCATGTGAGGTGAAGCACTTTATGACTCAAAAAGTGGGTTTATTTGAAGCTCACTGTCTGCAAACTGCCAGGAAATCAGGTCAGAAAGCAAACGTTCTCCTCCCCAAACACCAGAACTGAAGATATGCAAGAGTTTCTGTTTTAGACAAAAGTGTAACTTAAGGAAAGTAGATTATGAAAAAAGTCATTGTTCAATATCTTGTGATTTTTAGTTAGTATTTTGACTTCAAATGGCCCCTCCCTGAAAGTTATTCAAAGTTATGCTGTTGCTAAGGAAGCACAATTTAAATATGTGATTTAGTAACTCAAGCAGCCATGTAAATACTGCTACTTCCTACGGTTTGCTCAGTAACACCGTTCTCACATTTAGTAAATAGATTATAAGGATTTATCAAAAACTGACCAAATAAGCTCTTTAAATATAACACACCAGCTGTTAAAAAAAAATCGAATCCACAGTTTGTACTTTAAAGTATAATTTGCATGTATAAATATATGCATGCATGCAAGGCAAAAATCAGCAAAATTAATCTCTTATTTATGTATTTACAAATGAAAAAGTCTGAGTAATCAAAATGTGAAATATGGTGAGTTTGAATTGGAAATACACAGAACTAGACTCCGGTTAGATTCAAGTGCCAGTTCAGAGGCAAGAAAAACAACAATCTATTGCACCGTTTGCTTAAAATCAGATGATGGACACTATAACTTTAAAATGACCAATATGTGTCAAGTATGTGTATTATTTATACAGTTGTCTCATTCAAATTTTAGTCATTTAGATGTTCACATTATACGCACACTTAAATTTGGTTAAAATGGCATCAAACTCTTGAATCATTTTTGGGTTTTGCACAATGTCTTTACATGAACACAAGCAGGTAGAGGCAGCTTATTAAAACATGCAGGAAGAAACAGGAAAATGAATCAGATGGACAACTGGTCTGAAAAAGCATTCAGAAGCTGAAAAATGAAATGAATGAGGCTAATGTTCCTGGTTCATAAGTATAAATGCACTTTATGCTGCTGTGGTTGGTAAGAAATCTTAGTGTGCACTAACATCCATTTATCATAACTTTACTTTAAGTACTTTCATACTTTGGACCACTTCAGCCTTTGAAAACTTTAAAAACCTTTATAACCCGGGTCATTGGGGAGTAATCAGATGCTCTGTCTGCCATGTTTGGTCTGAAATGGTAGCGCAGACAGACCCGGCCAGTCAGTGGGGCTCACCTCAGCTGACCTTTACACACACAGATCCATATGTACTTCTCTCTTTGTCACTTCTGATGTTGTTATGCTTAGTCTAACATCAGTTTTCTTTTTTTATCTTCCTCCTAGACTTACCAGTGCTTGCTTTGTCTGACCTCTAGGTGGTGCTCCAAACTATTATCCAAATAGCTTCACCGCCCCACAGACTCAGCCTCGCTTTGTGGAGTCCAGGTTCAGGGCTTCGCCTGATGTTGCTCGTTACAACAGTGAAGATGAAGACAATGTGACACAGGTGATGATGATAAAACTGGCAGTAATGGCCTGTTTCTGTGGCGGAGTGATCTGTGTGCACAGTGTGGCTCTCATTTATCAAACATATAGCTAGGCTGTTAAAATAGTGTTTGTGTAGTTTTGTGGTTCAGTCATTTTCACACGTGTTGCTGTCAGTCTAAAATCCTCCAGAACTGTCTCTTTTTCCATTTTTGTTGCAAATTTTGAGCAAAGTTCCCAAAACTACGAATACGTAGTTTTATTCATAGTTATGTTTATGTAAAACTATAACTACATAGGGATGCTGAATATAAATCATGGCTGTTTCCAGGCGACTCTGAGCTTTTACTGTGTGCACCCTTCACACATTAACCAGCTGTACAGCACAGTCTCTTGTTCCTGTGGTCTAGTTTGTTCACCAGCAAACTAGACCACAGCGTATAACGACAAGTTGTTTTTTCTACCATTAGAGGTTTCATTTATCTGAAAATGTACCCACCTCAACACATTGATTATTATCACCACCCTGCGTAGATTCAGGGACATACAGGTCCTTCCCAAAATATTAGCATATTGTGATAAAGTTCATTATTTTCCATAATGTAATGATGAAAATTTAACATTCATATATTTTAGATTCATTGCACACTAACTGAAATATTTCAGGTCTTTTATTGTCTTAATACGGATGATTTTGGCATACAGCTCATAAAAACCCAAAATTCCTATCTCACAAAATTAGCATATTTCATCCGACCAATAAAAGAAAAGTGTTTTTAATACAAAAAACGTCAACCTTCAAATAATCATGTACAGTTATGCACTCAATACTTGGTCGGGAATCCTTTGGCAGAAATGACTGCTTCAATGCGGCGTGGCATGGAGGCAATCAGCCTGTGGCACTGCTGAGGTCTTATGGAGGCCCAGGATGCTTCGATAGCGGCCTTTAGCTCATCCAGAGTGTTGGGTCTTGAGTCTCTCAACGTTCTCTTCACAATATCCCACAGATTCTCTATGGGGTTCAGGTCAGGAGAGTTGGCAGGCCAATTGAGCACAGTGATACCATGGTCAGTAAACCATTTACCAGTGGTTTTGGCACTGTGAGCAGGTGCCAGGTCGTGCTGAAAAATGAAATCTTCATCTCCATAAAGCTTTTCAGCAGATGGAAGCATGAAGTGCTCCAAAATCTCCTGATAGCTAGCTGCATTGACCCTGCCCTTGATAAAACACAGTGGACCAACACCAGCAGCTGACACGGCACCCCAGACCATCACTGACTGTGGGTACTTGACACTGGACTTCTGGCATTTTGGCATTTCCTCCAGACTCTGGCACCTTGATTTCCGAATGACATGCAGAATTTGCTTTCATCCGAAAAAAGTACTTTGGACCACTGAGCAACAGTCCAGTGCTGCTTCTCTGTAGCCCATGTCAGGCGCTTCTGCCGCTGTTTCTGGTTCAAAAGTGGTTTGACCTGGGGAATGCGGCACCTGTAGCCCATTTCCTGCACACGCCTGTGCACGTTGGCTCTGGATGTTTCTACTCCAGACTCAGTCCACTGCTTCCGCAGGTCCCCCAAGGTCTGGAATCGGCCCTTCTCCACAATCTTCCTCAGGGTCCGGTCACCTCTTCTCGTTGTGCAGCGTTTTCTGCCACACTTTTTCCTTCCCACTGACTTCCCACTGAGGTGCCTTGATACAGCACTCTGGGAACAGCCTATTCGTTCAGAAATGTCTTTCTGTGTCTTACCCTCTTGCTTGAGGGTGTCAATAATGGCCTTCTGGACAGCAGTCAGGTTGGCAGTCTTACCCATGATTGGGGTTTTGAGTGATGAACCAGGCTGGGAGTTTTAAAGGCCTCAGGAATCTTTTGCAGGTGTTTAGAGTTAACTCGTTGATTCAGATGATTAGGTTCATAGCTCGTTTAGAGACCCTTTTAATGATATGCTAATTTTGTGAGATAGGAATTTTGGGTTTTCATGAGCTGTATGCCAAAATCATCCGTATTAAGACAATAAAAGACCTGAAATATTTCAGTTAGTGTGCAATGAATCTAAAATATATGAATGTTAAATTTTCATCATTACATTATGGAAAATAATGAACTATATGCTAATATTTTGAGAAGGACCTGTATTGCATGGATAGAAACTGGTGGTATACCTTGAAATTAGAAACTAATGGAAACTTAATAACAATCAACAACATTCACTCTTTCTGGCTTCTCTTCAACATGAAAAAAATTAAATTGAAGTCCAGAATATTTATGTTGGATCCAGTGGCCATATTTTAAAAAATACAATGGTTTTGTCTTCAGGCTCTAAAATGTTGACTGTACTGTACTTCGTCAAGTTAAACATCAAATATGTAACATCTAAAATCCTGTAAACTATATTTTAAAGACTTGATCAAGAAGAATTCATGAAGAAGTCCAGACAGGTGATTGGGCAGTAGGAATGACTTTTGAAAATTAGCTTTAACTCTGTATTTTCTGTAAATACATGTTAAATGTTTCTCATTTTGCTTTGATCTGGTTGTGGATTTGTGTACAACTGGTCGCAGGTTCGTGCCTTCTACACCCAAGTGCTGAATGAAGAGGAGCGCCAGAGACTGTGCCAGAACATGGCAGGATTTTTGAAGGAAGCCCAGCTCTTCATCCAGAAACGAATGGTGAGTTCACATCGTGTTTGGATTTTCATATGGTACAATGCTACTTTTTGTCTCCATCTGTCCATCTTTTTGTCATGCTTTTATAAATATTAATCCTTTTAGAAGGTATTTTAAAGGAGGAAACCAGTCGTGCGTCTTGTCTCTCTAGTTGAGTCTTGATGAATAATAGTACAATTTTAAACCAGTTGAATAAATTCGTCTGGTTAAGCTGGAAACAGGATGTGGCTATGTTACACTACCCTGCTTTATGGTTATATGGTTGCTATAGAAATAATATTTGAACAAGGTAAAATTGTTGTGCACAGAAGGCACCATTTAAAGCATTTCATCTTAGTGCTTCGATGTTTTCTGCTTTAATGTTTTGTAAGGCTTTGACTGGGACATTAAAACGGTGAATTATCTGGTAATTTATCGACATTATCCCCCACTTATAAACTATTTTTGCATAAGAGGGGAAATGTATTTATCCACCTTTTTGTGATTCTCTTTTAAATAATAAATGTGAATATTGTGAAAAGTTCAGTATTTTTGTCAGTGAAACTCTTACATAATGCAAAATATAACCATCTGTAATCATAATGCACCATCAAGTTTTGATTTCTGAATATAAAACAGAATTTTCATGGAAAAAGGATTTGGTTAGTGGGGAGATAATTTCATATCAGTGATCTACAGGCATCATTGAAGGGAAAGTGTGCACTGAGAGCAGTGTAGCACTGCTTGTTCTGTCTGTGAAAGTGGGATCCTTAAATGCTGCTTATTTTTCATTGTCATTATTTTCTATAACATTTTCTTGAGCATCTGTCCTTACTTTGTCCCCAACAGTGTGACTGACTGACCCAAACTTATTGGTGTCAACTGCTCACAGTCACATGGTTTTCTGTTAAAGGATAGAGTTCCCAGAAATGGTACTCAGGCTAAAACCTTGAAGTTATTATAAATCTTCAGCCAGGTACCACAGTTATCATCTGAACAGCCTTTGACCTCTTGCTAGACCCTTCTTTATTGCATCACTACAAACTGCAAATAGCGAATAAAAATGCAAATGAAGCTGTGTCTTTCATGTTCTTGCAGGTGGAAAACCTAAAGGCCGTCCATCCAGACTACGGGCACCAGGTTCAGACCCTACTCAACAAGTATAGCGTGGAAGCCAAGAAGGTAGACTGTTTTATTAGGATTTCACTTTTGTCCATTCTTTTTATTTTGGCATAGACAACATGCATTCATAAAAATGCACATTTATAGAACTTGGACTTTCTAAATTGTTGTTGTTGGAACGTCTTCTTTCTGCTGTCGGCTCTTTACCCTAAAGAGTACAAGAAAGCATCTTGTTTTTATTAAGTTTACAATGGGCTAATTTCATGTCTCTCTCTGTGTCCCAGAACACAAACGTACGTGTCTACAGCCGTCCAGGAGCTGCCATTGCTGCTTCCTCCAAGATGTGATGCCTTAGATCTGCAGCCCCTCACTGCCCTGAGAGCAGATCCACTTGCATGGTTACCGACTGGTTCTGCCAAGAACAAAATCCGATTTAATGTACTAATTACTGTCACAGATGCGGATGCAGTAGTGGTTATGCTTGGTTTTGATCCATTGAAAACTATTAATCCTTTTTTGTTATTTTCAGGGCAGGTAACCTTTATGAGTTTCATAGTTTGCATTGAATCCTGTAAAGTAATACTGTTGTGATTTGGCTGTAGGTTTCTTAATTTGCCTTAATAACTTGATGTTATTACCATTTCAATTTAAATAAATTAACCAACAATAATTGATGTACATTTTCTCCTACATTGTAATTAAATATATTTGTAGCACCTAAAAGAAGTTAAAACTACATTTGTTTTGAAAAGATACGATTTTTTTGCCTGGGCTGTACTCCACAGGAAATGATCAGTTGGTTAAACAGGAAAAACATCTCTGCTATTGGCAGGAATTATGTTTTTCCTGAGAACAATGTTAACCTCTAGTTTGTTTAACTAAAAATTGACTGAATCCCTGACTGTTGAATATAAATGCAAAAATCCATTAATATGTTTTCAAATAATAAAATCCTTTAAAATATTGGTGGGTGATTATTTCCCGTTATACTTGTAGATGTCTTACATTTTTAAAGTCAGCCAAAATCACCTCTGGTGTCATTTTATCTACAGTTGTGTCACAATATACAAGTGATGTTAATTTAATCTGAAAAGACTCACAAAGAGAAGGATGGCAATAAAAGCAAGGCGTCGGAAGGTGATTGGATGGAGTATCAGACGGACAGGATGCTGATTGGAAGGCCGGGAGACGCACTGAAGAGTCATTGGAAGGTGGAGGCGGTGAAGATGCGTCTTTCAATCCTCCCCCAGCAGATCCAACTCACCACCAGGTGGTGATCAGTGGACATCTCAGCCCCTCTCTTCACCCGAGTGTCCAAAACATGCGGCCGAAGGTCTGATGATACGACAACAAAGCTGATCATTGACCTCCTGCCTAGGGTGTCCTGGTGCCACGTGCACTGATGGACACCCTTATGTTTGAACATGGTGTTCATTATGGACAATCCGTGACTAGCACAGAAGTCCAATAACTAAACACCACTCGGATTCAGATCGGGGAGGCCATTCCTCCCGATCACGCCTCTCCAGGTGTCACTGTCGTTTCCCACGTGGGCGTTGAAGTCTCCCAGCAGAATAATGGAGTCCCCAGGAGGGGCACTATCCAGCACCCCCGACAGGGACGGCAAGAAGGCTGGGTACTCTGCACTACCACTTGGCCCGTAAGCTGAAATGATAGTCAGAGACCTCTCCCCCACCTCTCCCCAACACGAGACGGCTGAGCTGGGGGGCGACAAGCAAACCCACCCCAGCCCGCCGCCTCTCCCCGTGGGCCACTCCAGAGTAGAAGAGAGTCCAGCCCCTCTCAAGGAGATGGGTTCCAGAGCCCACGCTGTGCGTGGAGGCGATCCCAACCATTTCTAGTCGATATCTCTCGACCTCCCGCACAAGCTCAGGCTCCTTCCCCCCCAGCGAGGTGACATTCCACGTCCCTAGAGCAAGCCTAAGCATCCGGGGGTTGGGCCGCCGAGGTCTCCACCTTCGTCCGCCGCCCAATCCTCTTTGCACCGGTCCCTCATGGTTCCCCCTGCAGGTGGTGGGTGGCTCTTTGTCTGACCCATCATCTAGAGCCTCTTTGCCATGGGAGACCCTACCAGGGGCATTTAAGCCCCAGACAACATAGCCTCTAGGATCATTCAAGCACTCAAACCCCTCCACCACGTTAAGGTGGCGGTTCAAGGAGGGGGCCCTTCACAAAATAATGGATGTCCGAGCATGTTCTGACCGTCTCCAGAGATGAGGATTCTGTGGGTAAACACTAACACCATGAGTCGCACACTAACTGAGAAGTTATCTGATGTCAGAGCTGTCTCTTGATTGATAACAAGAAATATGTATGTTCTGAAATGTCTACCAAAGGAACTGTGTTCATAGTTGGGTAGCCTCTCATAACCCAGATAAGATTTCTCCAGATTATGTGCACAGATCTGTAACTTCGTTGCACAAGCTTGGTTGGAAATAAAACCCTCCTCAGTTAAATTAATACAGAGTCAGCAAAGTGTTCTTCCTGGGGCATCATCATGTCAGCAGTTCGAAGATGACCAACCAATAATAAACAACTGGTTTGTGTTAATTTTGATTATTGCAACTTTCATCTTAAGAAAATCCAAAATTCGGAAATTGGTCAATTACATTGTTAAATTAGACCAATCAACAAAAAACATCTGTAAATATTGAATTGGAGTGGCCATAAGATGGACGTTTGGGGAACGCCACGATATTTTTGTGGTCTCTGATGTCAAGTTACCTACTGACACAATTTCAAGTAGGATTTAAACCAATTGAGTGCTGTTCCAGAAAGGTAGACCCAGCTTTCCAGCCGCTTTAATAAAATGGAGTGATCAACGGTGCCAAATGCTGCACTAAGGTCCAATTATACAGCACTGTGGTTCTTCCACAGTCTGCATTTTTACAGATGTCACTGACCTTGGTAAGGGCAGTCTCTGTACTGTGGTGAGCAGGGAAGCCAGACTGGAAGACATTGAAGCAGCTGGTCATTGTTAGGAAGTTGTTTAACTGCTAAAACTGCTATCTTTAAAGGAAATTTTCTTTCATTGAGTCTTAAGAGATGAAGTAGAGGAGTCTTCCTTTAAAAAAACAACTTCTATTTAAACATTTCACCTTTTATAAGGAATAATTTGACTGTTGACTTTTTGAACATTTCTGATAAGAAGTACTAAACATGTTAATAATGTGTACAAACTGCACAATTGTATTGTCAATAAAAAATTTATTTTTTAAACAACCACTATGTTGTATCATTGTGTGTAAAGTAAAGTAAAAACATTAAAGGATTCCTGGTCATTAGTCCTTTTTCAAAACTGCTGAGGTAAAAAATGCCTCTTGGTTTCATTATTGTCAAGGGGTACTATCGATCAGTTGGCTGGTGCTCACAAATACAAACACAAGAAGTTATTTTCATCATTTGGACCTGGGACCTACGGTGTTCAGAATTGTAGCAATTTTATTTGATCTATACTGTGTTTGTGTTTGAGTTTAGACAACTTTTCATAATTTGACTTCCCAGTTTCAAGTCACCCACACATTCTAAACCCACAGGCACATAAACCTCTGTTTCTGTGAGACCTTTCTCAGAAAACAGCTTTAGGATAAGGTGTTGTGGTGGCTGCAAATCTGTGGTTGCAGAGTTGTACTTTGCATGAATTCTGTCTGCAAGCCTCTTAAACGCCTGGTTGTGTCCTTTTTGAAATACTTTATTGAACCACCTTTTTCTGCATTTATGCAACTCAAATCCAAACAAGGCAGGAGGCTGAATGTATGCAAAAATAAAAGGTTTATAATTCAAACTGAATTAAATCCAAAATCCACAGACATGGGGAGCTGTAAACAGACAATGGAATTTACCACCAGACTCAGAATGAACTAGAACGGAATATATACTGAGGAAAGGTCATCAGAGGGAGACTATTTAACTAAAGTAAGAGTGCCTGAGTGAGAAGAACAGATAAAGAGGGAAATGGTGGAAACACAAACGTACAGAGACCAGAAACTACAGATTGGTACACAAACAGAGCACAACTCAGGATGAGAAAGACTAAAAACCCAAAACTTACATAAGAAAGGAAAAGTCAGACCCAGCAGTAGGAGAAAACTGGAAGTAAAGAAAATCGCAAACAGAAAGGAAGGACAACACTAGCCTCAATCAAACAGGAAACTATAGCTGAGAGCCTCTGAAACTCTAAATGGGAGCTAAACTACAACTAAAACTATGGAACAGGGCAGCGCTGGTAGTGCAGAGGGTTAGGCGCGCGACCCATATACGGTAGCCTTAGTCAATTTTCTTTCAAAAAATAAAGACCACTAGTGCCTAAAAAATATCTTTTAACTAAAGCTACATAACAAAAGTTCAAATACACAAAGCCCTAATCATGATGACATGGAATGGGCATGGAATGCTTTGATCTAAACAATATCATTGTAGCTCCTGCTGAGTGTTTGGTGTTGTTTTTATACTAGAAGGTGTATCTCCAACCCAGGGTCAAGACTTTTGCAGTCAGGTTTTCTTCCAGGATTGCTCCGTATTCAACTCTAAAATCTTCCCATAAACTCTGACCTGCTCCCTTTCCCTACTAAAGGACAGCATCACTCCAGCATAACGCTGTCAACAGTGATGTGCCTGTGTCTCCCATATGGTACGTCAAAAATACCCTCTTCATCGCAATTTGAGCCTTAGCTTTTGCCAGATGAAAAGGTGAAAACATTTCTCCTTACCATATATGAAAATTGATGTCAGAGAATGACAAAACCTATGTTGCTAACACAATAGCTATATGGAGGATTTGTGATATTTGTTCATTGCGTGGCTCAAGTGGCTCAATAATATTTAGATCTGGTGACTGTGCAGGCCATGGGAGATGTTCAACTTCACTTTCATGTTCATCAAACCAATCTTTCACCAGTCTTGCTGTGTGTATTGGTGCAATGTCATCCTGATACACGGCACCGCCTTCAGGATACATTGTTTGAACCATTGGATGCACATGGTTCTCAAGAATGGTTCGGTAGTCCTTGGCAGTGATGCGCCCATTTAGCACAAGTATTGGGCCAAGGGAATGCCATGATATGGCAGCCCCAAACCATCACTGATCCACCCCCATGATTCACTCTGGGCATGCAACAGTCTGGGTGGTACACTTCTTTAGGGCTTCTCCACACCGTAACTCTCCCGGATGTGGGGAAAACAGTAAAGGTGGACTCATCAGAGAACAATACATGTTTCACATTGTCCACAGCCCAAGATTTGTGCTCCTTGCACCATTGAAACCAACGTTTGGCATTGGCATGAGTGACCAAAGGTTTGGCTATAGCAGCCCGGCCGTGTATATTGAACCTGTGGAGCTCCCAACGGACAGTTCTGGTGGAAACAGGAGAGTTGAGGTGCACATTTAATTCTGCCGTGATTTGGGCAGCCGTGGTTTTATGTTTTTTGGATACAATCCGGGTTAGCATCCGTACATCCCTTTCAGACAGCATCCTCTTGCATCCACAGTTAATCCTGTTGGATGTGGTTCGTCCTTCTTGGTGGTATGCTGACATTACCCTGGATACCGTGGCTCTTGATACATCACAAAGACTTGCTGTCTTGGTCACAGATGCGCCAGCAAGACGTGCACCAACAATTTGTCCTCTTTTGAACTCTGGTATGTCACCCATAATGTTGTGTGCATTTCAATATTTTGAGCAAAACTGTGCTCTTACCCTGCTAATTGAACCTTCACACTCTGCTCTTACTGGTGTAATGTGCAATCAATGAAGACTGGCTACCAGGCTGGTCCAATTTAGCCATGAAACCTCCCACACTAAAATGACAGGTGTTTCAGTTTCATTGTCCAACCCCAATCACTGCCAAAAAAGGTTAGCGGTCGTTTCGCCTCCATTTGGTAAAATGGTTGATGACACAATGACATTCAATGTGGTTTTGGTTAATGGTCATCAATTATTAATGACAATTAATTAATAGTAATTATTAAATGCTGTTAGCCCAATAACCGAAAACACAGTGTATCTCTAATTTTTATTCGTAAGGAATGATTTTTGGTTAGAATTTATGAATTATAATTACAATTATAATTCATGATGAATATTTATAATCCAATAATCATTAAATTCTTACACTCTATAGTGACAGATCACCATCCGTTGCTAGGTCTACGCAACATGGCTCGTGTGAATGTCACTGAGTCGGGTCGCCACAGTCCAAAAACATGGCTGTTAGGTAAATTGGTCTCTCTAAATTGCTCTTAGGTGTGAGTGAATGAGTGTGTGCATGGTTGTTTGTCCTGTATGTGTCCATTTTGCCCTGGATGGACTGGCGACCTGTCCAGGGTGTACCCTGCCTCTCCCCTGGTGACTGCTGGAGATAGGCACCAGCTTCCCTGTGACCCCCTATGGAATAAGCGGTATAGAAGATGGATGGATGGAGTTCTGGACAGAGTTTAATCGTCTTTGGTGGTCGATGGACTCCTGTGTAGGACAGTGTCCCACTCACCCATGGGTGCAAAGGTGCTGCAGGTGGTGATCCCATCTTCCCTAGTGCCAGACCTTCTTCAGTAGTTACATGGAGGTCCTGCTGCTGTTCATAGACTGTGCCTGGGAGAAGGCTAGACAGTTTTGTTACTGGCCCTTACTGCAATGGGACATTAGACTGTGTGAGCAATGTAAGGCCTACCAGAGATGCAGGCCCCCTGTGCCCAGGGCTAGAGCGCCTATGGGTGTGTTGCAGGTTTGTCAATCTCTTCAGTGTGTGGCAGCTGATATTCTAAAAGTGCCCCTGACTTCTCGGGGGAATAGGTACGTTTTAGTTGTAGAGGACTATTTTTCTAAGTTTGTGGACTTGTATGCTCTGCCTGATCAGTCAGCCCACATGGTTGCTCACTGCCTGTTCTCAGACAATGTGCTAGTGCATGGGGTGCCCAAAGTCCTCCACAGTGATTAGGGACATCAGTTTGAGGCCAAAGTAATGCATACTTTCTGCCGACTGCTTGGTGTTTAAAAAAAATGCCCACCACGCTTTACAACACCAGAACTGATAGCATGGCGCAGTGCTATAATCGGAGACTGATTGAAAAGTTGGCGAAGATGTTGCTTTCTCAGGGGGGTGAATGGAACAGTTTTGTTAAGGAAGTTACAAAATGTTCTCCATTTTATTTCATGCATGGTCACAAGGCCCAGGTCCCTGCCGATGTTCTTGTGTCGCCCCCAGGGCTAGATGATGAAAGGGCCGGTTCTATGTCTGATTTTGTTACTAGGATGGTGGAGAGGTTGAAGGTAGCCTTTGGGACTCTAAAGGTTCATGCCTCTGAGGCCAAGGAAAGGCCAAAAGCTAATTATGTGAAAAGGTTTGTCACTGGGTTTATCAGGCAGGTGGTTTCCCTTGGTTTTACGACGGTTGGACGTACTTTTACGTTTGTGGAGGGGAGACTGTACAGTTGCTGAAAAAGAGAAGGTGCCAGGTTACGGATGCACTCATATTTTTTGGCTCCTATCGAGTTACTGGAATTAGGAGATATATTAATGACCCTAATGAAGTCTCCAAATATAAATATACCACAGAAAGTGAATGGCTCTGTAAAACACTTGCAAAAAGCTCATATTGTCTTAAATAATAGCGATAATTACTACAAATGACAATACATACCAATCTGGGTTGCCAGGTTGGCTGCTCAATCTGCTCAGTTTTACCAATTTTATGGCTCATACAACCCTTCATGTGTCCAACAGCATTCAACTCTTGCCCCTTGTGAAGACCTTAGTCAAGTTTTCAGCTACTCTGTTTCCCTGTCAGAAATTTGTTCAAATTTCTTCATAACTGTTTAGCCCATTTCAAAATTTTATTCTTTAGTCAAAAATAAACAAAAAAATTTAAAGAGGTTCATAGTGATGAGGTGAGGCTTTTAAACTGGACTTCTTTTAGCTTTCTTTCAACATTGGATTTCTGCTTGCACACTCCTCCATTAAGGCCAGATTTGCAGAATGCTGAACTAATAATTGTCCTGTCGACAGATTCTCCCAACTAAGCTTTGGATCTCTGCAGCTCCTCCACAGTTACGAGGGGTTGCTACCCTGATAAATGTTCTCCTTGTCAGATGTGTCCGTCTTACCCGTAGATTTGTAGTTGTCCCATACTCTTGCATTTTTAGATAATAGCTTGAACAGTGCTCCATGAGATTTCCAAAGTTTGGCATATTGTTTTCTAATCAAACCCTGTTTTAAACTTTTCCATATCTTTCTCTCTGACCCGTTTGCTGTGTTCCTTTGTCTACATGATTCTGTTTGCTCTCAAATGTTCTCTTACAAACCTCTGAGTTATCCACACAATTTATACAAAAATTACATTTTAAGACAGATGGGTTCTATTTAATAAGTAGTTGATCTCTGAATGCAAATGGTTGTACTGGAGTTTTTTTTAACTGGAATCAAGGGGTAAACAGGGCTAAATACATATGCAGGCCACACTTTTGAAATCATATAGTTTCTCGTTTGAAGTCACAATTATGCACAACTTGTGTCGGTCTTTCTGGAATATTTACCAGACTGAAATTTGCTATACAGAAGTCCATTCTCAAGCCCCATTTTAATCAGTTATTTAAAAAAAAAGAACATCTCCTCAAGTTTTTCTGCATACGCAGGTTTATAGAGTCAAAGTTAATTCTTTACTAAAATCTCTGTTTACCCCAAAACATCATATGCAAGAACAAAAACAGTAGAACCTCTAAGTATCGAAAACCAACTGGAAATGAACTTTTGCACGTGTAGCCATGTGGTTCAGTGGTGAAAATAACACTGCTAACCACAAGGATTATAAAAAGGACACCCACTCGAGGCGTCGTCTCAAATCTTCAACAGATTCTCTTCAAATTGCAGCTGAGCTGACAGCAATGAACCCCACTGAAGCTTACCCTGCTGAGGTTGTTGCACTCCAGGACACGAGTTATGGTTGGTTCCCTGGACAGCCTGGGGGTCCTAGAGTAGTCCAGCACACCACTGTGAACATCCCTTTAAAGCCTCAAAATGACCATCTCATCTGGTCGCTTTGCAACTTTGTCTACGGAAACATTTTCTGCCTTGGACTGGCGGCTCTAATTTCTTCTGTCAAGGTGAGTTTGTGCAAAAACGTCCTTAGAATTTGTCTTTAATATAAGCGGCTTCTGTTCCTGATTAAAAAAGAAACAGGAAAGCAACATAAGAATAAACAAGAGTGTTGAACCTGGCTTCTGATGCACAGTGTGGTAAGGGGCTTTTTTGCAGTTTATTTGTTTTACACTCTTGGACAAACTTGGATCACTTAAAATCTAGAGGCTAGTACTTATTTAATCATGTAAGATTAAATACTGATACCTTCAATTCACAAACTTCAATATATATGCATTACAATTATACATTATAACATACAATACCTTAAAACTGAAAGGAACAAGAGGCTAAAAAAGCTTTCTGCACTTTCTACTTTGAAAGAGTCTGCGTTTAAGTTTTAGTAACTCAAAAAGTCAGTGATAAATGACTGGGATAAAAGCTCAAGTTGTTATATGGAAAATCAAAGATAAATGTCCCGCCTGCTTATAAATCAATGTAAAAAGTGCTTTGTCTTTCTGATACTCAAATGTTTTTTGCCTATGATGGAGTAGATAACGTGTAGCAATTTAAAGTTTTTTCCATATTTTATTATTGATGAAAAAAAATTTTTTTAATCACATTTCTGTAATTGGAAGAAAGATGGTGTCTCCTTTTCATGATGATAAGTCCTATTTCAACAAGAGACAAAGCAGTCATGATTGCTGCCAAAGGCAAAGTTTCTGCAGACAGTAGGGAAAAACCCAGTGTTCTCTGTATGAGTCCATGAATATTTTTACTGTTTTTAGGCCAGAGACCGGAAGGTGTTTGGAGATCTGGCTGGAGCCCGACATCATGCCTCTTCTGCTCGCATTCTCAATATCGTGGCCACAGTTCTGACAACTTTATCAGTCTTTATTACCATAATTGTGCTTGTGCTCATTGTTAGGAATGTGCAAGCAAGCTATTATTCACACTACTATTACAACTAACCAGCTTTCATACTAGTAGTACTAGTAGTAAGGTCCAAGGCAGTAAAGAAGAACTTAATTTGTTTAAAGTTTGCTTATATAAAAACTGCAATGTGTGTCTTAGCTCAAAGGAATGTGTTGGAAGATTTGTACATGAATAATCATTGCTTAGTTTAAAAAGGTTCTTTATCCTTATGATTTGCCATAAAAGACATTTTCAATTATTTAGTTGGGTGAACTTTGATAAAAGTGGTTTAAATACTTTTCACATTTGTTTTCGAAGTACTTTTATGAACTATTAACAGAATTGTCATCTTGTCTTAAAGTTGCATTTGGGTGGTTGCTATGCAGATTGAGCAGGATCTTGTGTGTGTGTGGAGGAGTTGTGGGAAGCAGTCCATTGGCACCCCAGCCAATCTTGATGTCCTTGGATGCCAGATGTGGACGTGTGGGCTGTATCAGTTTATGGACAGAACCAGTTTTATTCAGTAGGACTTGTATTTGTGAAACTGTGTGTAGCCACACCCATGATTCTGTCACATGAGTGATTTTCTGTCCTTAATAAAAGGCTGTGACACAGGGCAGCTCCTTTGAGAGAATGAACTGTCTCTCCCTGGCCAGCCAAAGATAACTTTGACTCGCTTGTGTCTTCATTGCATACCTTCTCTGAGTTTATCATTATGTCTAACTCTGACAGAAGGAAACGCTTGTTTCATAATAAAAAAAAAAACAGAAAACATTCTGGTCTTTAAAACACAGAAATGCTCATTCTTGTTAGAATTATGAGTCTGAGAATATTATTCAATATTTAATATTAATATTTTATCAAATAATATTTCAGTCTGTTAAGGGTTATCCTGTGAATACCAGCCCAGTAAGGCGATGGTATTAGGACAAAATAGAAAGGTGTGAGACAAGCTCTGACATTATTGAACTGCATAAACTCTGCACATATATGGAATGAATTCACTCAATTTCTTAAAATACAAGAATTTATTAACAAAAATAAGATAATAACTCAAAGTCAAAAATATTTCAATCAACAAATTCTTTACTATGCTAAAACAATCCAACTAAATTACCAAGCAGAATTAAAGAATAGGGAAGATTAATGTGCTATGTACAATATAAACAAGTTGATTAAAGATAATTGGAAATTATGACCAAAAGTGTGATGCAACATTACCATGCAATGTTTATGTTTGAGAACCAAGGATTATCTTGAAGAATCTGGAAGTGAAGTTAAGTTAGTCTTGGAACCAACTTAGGAAATAATCAGCAACATTTAGACAACCCTTCACAATGCAAGATCAGATAAAATATTATTTTAATAAAATCATATTTTAAAGAATGATCTGCTGAATAAGACCAACCTTCTGGATGACTAATTCTCAACGGTGTCTCATTAGCTGCCTTCATTTATTCAAATAATATTTGAAGAAATATTAAGGGGATATTTTGTAAAAAAGCCAAATCTTTCTGGAGAAATGGGCTTAATGGTGTTTACTTAGTTATCAACTCTAGTAAATGATGTTCAGGGACTATTATTCACTAGCTTGAAAACTAACAACCTTTCTGTTAAATACTCTTTAGTAGCAAGCACGTGTTCTTACCAGTTAGCAATTGAGCTAACAAAGAAGAAGATAGCTTAGCACCAGAAACAAACATACCTTTAAAATACATCAGTTATTATAAGAGTTAAAATGCATAAGCGCGGACGGCGCGTTATGAGCAATCTTCTGTGTTTAAAATCACCCTTCAAGTAAAGTTTGACTTAACTTAAAAACACACAAACACAGAACACAAACAGGGCACGTGTGCTGCAGATAGCCTGCTAGCACTAAGATAGCCGAGTTTCACAAAAACAAACTTCATAAATGAAAATGTTCAGATTATTTCATCCTAATTGTTAATCTGCCCAAACCTAACCTCATGAACCATGGTGAGGAAACGTTCTCCGAGGGGCGAAGCTTGAAGAAATGTCCACAGTCAACAAGAGGTTAGCTTTCAGTTAACCTCGGGGGTTGAGGGTGTGCTCGCTCTGTGAACAAAAGGGTTAGCTCCAGAGCTGTAGCTGGGCGGCCGATCCTGTCCGCTGCGGTCTCTGCTGTCTTCCTTCCAGACTGGGAGAACGCGTCTTTGCAGGTGTAACAGTAGTTAAGTTGTACAATTCCACTTGCTTTATGTATAAGTGCAATGGGGAAATAGCGCCCCCCTCTCGGTGTGGCTGTTTATATGCTGCTGGCTACGGTATTCGGTGCCAGTCTGTGAAAGCTGCACCAGAGGTGAGTTGCGTTTTTCAGCAGAGAGCATAGAAAAACATTAGCAATCCATAAAACATGTCTTTATGAATTTATATACATTGAGAGTGGTGGGTGCAAACTGGATGTGTACTTGACACCAGTTTTTGCACTTTCAGTTTGTTTATTATAGAAAGACACTCTGCATGCTAAAGCTAAACGCTAACATGAAGCTCTGTTGTAGTGTGCTTTACGAAGCTGAAGCCGATTGTACTGATAAGAACCCGTTATGTTCTCACGCAGGTACACAATTTTGTATTATATTCTTTATTGTACATTGTAATTTTTGTTTTAATAATCTGGCCAGTCTGTGAAAGCTGCACCAGAGTGTGCTGTACGAAGCTGAAGCCGATTGCACTGATACGAACCCGTTATGTTCTCACGCAGGAAATAAAATGTCTGATCGACCAGAAACTCCTTGTCTTCCTTCATAAAAAAAATCACACAACGCAGAGTCGAGGGGTTATTTGGTCTGCTCTGAGACTTTGGAGTGCAGCAAGAATCAGTTACACAGGGGCTTTTCTCGAACACCGTTTGCATTTGCGGGGGCTCGGAGGGACAGTCAAGCAATGCTTGTACCTTAATTACCTCGTTCATGAATGAAAATACCGGATACACAGACAGTATTTCATTCTGACTTATCTTTGCATATGATCGCTTGATCTTATGACACTCTTGGATCCAGTTTGAAGAGTTTATGTCTTTTTGCCAGCAAAGAGACATCAGCGCGCTTTGTTCCCCTCCTATCCCGATGGTCACCGGTGTGGAAGAGAAAGACTTGTGGGAAGGTAGGGGGTTTTAAGCGGGCAGTGGCATCATGGGAAGTCCTCTGTTACCCCCCCACCTTCCCCCTTCTGAAGTTGTGCTGAAAGTCTGTTAAATGCAATTTATTTTGAAAGTTCCAGAAAAGTATGTACTGGAGTTTAATGTTGAAATCCATGGCTGTGGGTCCCAACATTCTGTTGGGTAGAGAGTCTCCAGTTTATTTCTTAAACATAAAAATATTGTGTGAAAAAGTGACCAACTGGGGATAATAAAGACAAAAATTCTTGTTATTGGATATGAAAGCTCAAACTGACATATGAATCAGTACATTTATTTTATGTGGTCCAATAAAGCAATTTCAATAAGAATACGGAGCTGTAAATTCTCCACAGCAAAAGTGGGAAGTGATGGCATTTGTCCGAATTACAGTGCAACAACCATCATCTTAACAATAGTAAAACTTCCAACAAAAACATGATTTAAACTAAACAATGATAACTTAGATACATTTTCCAACAGACATGAAAGACAAAAATGTTTGTTACAAAAAAAGGAAAAGTTTTGTTGTTTGTTTTATTGAATTCCTGACTAATTGTGAAAAAGTGAATTCATTGGTATCAAAATGTTTGACTGCATAAAGAGTTGTTTGATTGTTCCTCTGTTTTGTCTTTTCTTTTGGTTTTATAAATACATGTGCTTTTCGTGCCTTGTTCATGTATACTTGACACACTGTGTATTATTGTTGGAAATGTACCAGTGTGCTTGTTCAAAGTATTTTTTGGTGTAAAGGAATAAAAGTGAGGTAAATTCATCTTCCTGTCAATTTATGTATTGCTATAATGTTTAACCATATAAGATTAAATGTGATGTATAATCTCCAAATCATTTGACATACAGAATATTATGTGTAATATATACGTAAATATATACTGAGAGATAGATGCTATCATATCTGTCTAATTATATAAAAAATATTCAAACATACTTCTTGAACTGCCACCTTAATGTGGTGGAGGGGTATGAGTGCTCGAAAGATCCTAGAGGCTATGTTGTCTGGGGCTTAAATGCCCTTGGTAAGGGCTCCCATGGCAAAAGGGCTCAGGGTAACAGGTCAGACAAAAAGTGGTTCAAAACGCCTTCATGAGGACCACAAAATCGAGGCATGTGACGTTGCCTGGGGTCGGGACTCGTTGAAGAGAGCCTGGTGCCCAGGTTGCTCCTCACGGGACCCGTCTGGGCCAAGCCCAAACAAGAGATTCAAAGCCATCACCCAGTGGGCCCACTACTTGCAGGGGGAGCCATAAGGGACTGGTACAAAGAGGATCGGGCAGTGGACAAAAGTGGAGACCTCGGCGAACCAATCTCCAGATGCTTAGGCTGGCTCTAGAGACGTGCAATGTCATAGAAATAGTTGGACTCACCTCCACGCACAGCGTGGGCTCTGGAGCCCAGCTCCTCGGGAGAGGTTGGACTCTCTTTTACTCTTTTACTATGGAGTGGCCTGCAGGGAGAGGTGGTGGACTGGGGTGGGCTTGCTTGTTGCCCCTCAGCACAGCCACCTTACCACAGTGCTGGGGTTTACCCCGATGGATGAGATGGTCTCATCCCTGCGCCTTCGGGTCGGGGACAGGTTTCAGTCTACAGGCCGAGTGGTAGTGCGGAGTACCCGGCCTTCTTGGTGTCGCTATCAGGGCTGTTGGGAACGTCTGGTGAAGCCCCCAGCCGAGTAAGTATTCCCACCTCCGAGAGAGTTTTGACCAGATTCCTGGGGAGGTTGGAGACATAGAATCTGAGCGGACCATGTTCTCCGCGTCTATTGTCAATGCTGCTGCCCGTAGCTGTGGCCGTAAAGTCTGCAGTGCCTGTCGTGGCAGCAATCCCCGAACCCGGTGGTGGACACCGGCAGTACGGGATGCTATCAAGCTGAAGAAGGAGTCCTATCAGCTGTGGTTGGCTTGTGGGACTCCTGAGGCGGCTGACGGGTACCGTGAGGCCAAATGTGCCACGGTCGGGGCTGTGGGCGAGGCAAAAACTTGGGCCTGGGAAGATTTTGGTGAGGCCATGGAGAAGGACTACTGGTTGGCCTTGAAGCGATTCTGGCTAACTGTCTGTCGCCTCAGGGGTGGGAAGCAGCGCTTTGCCAACACTGTTTACAGTGGTGGTGGGGAGCTGCTGAACCCGACTGGGGACATTATGGGGCGATGGAAGGAGTACTTTGAGGATCTCATCAATCCTGCTGTCACGCATTCCCTGGTGGAAGCAGAGGCTGGGGACTCAGGGTTGGATTCTTTCATCGACCAGGCTGAAGTCACTGAGATGGTTAAAAAGCTCCACAGTGGCAGGGCTTTGGGGGCAGATGAGATCTGCCCTGAGTACCTCAAGTCTCTGGATATTGCGGGGCTCTCATGAATGACATGCCTCTTCAACATTGCGTGGTGCAATGTTGGGACAGTGCCTCTGGATTGGCAGACCGGGGTGGTGGTCCCCCTTCATAAGAAGGGTGACCGGAGGGTGTGTTCCAACAATAGGGGGATCACACTCCTAAGCCTCCCCGGTAAGGCCTATACCAGGCTATTGGAGAGGAGAGTCCAGCCGATAGTCAACTTTAGGAGGAGCAGTGTTGTTTTCACCCCTACCGTGGAACACTGGACCAGCTCTACACCCTCTGCAGGGTACTCGAGGGTTCATGGGAGTTTGCCCAACCAGTCCACATGTGTTTTGTGGACCTGGAGAAGGCATTTGTCTTTGTACCTCGTGGTGCCCTATGGGGCCCTTTATTAGGAGCCATCCGGTCTCTGTACAAGCGGAGCAGGAGTTTGGTCCACATTGCCGGCACCATGTGGGACCTGTTCCCGGTGCATGTTGGACCTTTGTCACTGGTCCTGTTCATAACTTTTATGGACAAGATTTCTAGGCCCAGCAAGGGACCAGAGGGGGTCTGGCTTGGAGACCAGTGGATTTCGTCTCTTCTTTTTGCAGAGGTGCTGGTCCTGCTGTGCCCCTCTAGCCAGGACCCATAGCATGGCCATGAACTATGGCCATAGGAAAGGCCACACAAGAGTGTGCAGAGCAATAATCAAAGCAAAAGGTGGCTACTTTGAAGAACCTAGAATATAAGACATATTTTCAGTTGTTTCACACTTTTTTGTTCAGTATATAATTCCACGTGTTAATTCATAGTTTTGATGCCTTCAGTGTGAAGCTACAATATTCATAGTCATGAAAATAAAGACAACTCTTTCAATGAGAAGGTGTGTCCTAACTTTTGGTCTGTACTGTATATATATATATATATATATATATTTCAGTCCTCTCTTTCTCCTTTTTGCCTCTTTCTATCATCACTCTTTCTATCCTTTGTGCTTCGTTCCCTCCACTTTCTCTTCTCTATTTTAAATTGGTGAAGAAAAATTACCTGCCTACCTGTTACACAGAGACAAACGCAGAGTTGACTTGCAATGTAGTGACTCTGTGGAAGCTGCATATAAAGGCCAGGATTCAGCTGGAGTTCTGGTTCCACTCAATCACCCAGAATATGGATGTTTTTAAGGAGCAGTGGACAGAGGGTGACATCCTCTACAGCGTTACTGATGATGGGAAATTAGAGTTGGGTGATTTTTTTACTGTGAGCAGTATTGTTTGTTCCAGCTGTTGTAAATTTGTGTAAATAATTGAGTGTTTAAAAAAAAAAAATCATCTCTCTTTTCATGATTCTTTTTGTCCTCTCTACTATCTTTCTCTTCTTTCTGCCTCATTATCTTTCATGTGTTATTTAGCCTATTGTTATGGTGCCCAGGAGGTGCAAACCAATTTTACAAAATCTGAAATAATTTTACAAAGCTTGAGACAAATTCACATGTCAGAAAACAATTTAACAAGAAGTGAAACACTTTTACAAGTCCTGAAACAAATTTACATTTGAGAAAACAAATTTACACTTTGGAAAATAAATTAACAGTTGTGAAAACAAATTAACATTTGAGAAAACAAATTAACATTTCAGAAAACAAATTAACATTTCAGAAAACCCTTTAACAACATGCAAAACATTTTTACAAGTCCGAAAACACGTTTACAAATGACAAAATCGGATAAAAACGTAATCGAATGTACCAACTCCGAGGCTGACCTGGAAGTGATAACATGAACTCTCATGGTGATCCACCGGGGCTGCTGCCTTATTCCGGTCTACCGGAAGTAACAAAAAGTATACTGTGAACGCGATGAATAATAAAACTTAAGTGGTAAAAAGGGAGGCACTAAAATCAAGGCAGTGAATGAAAACAGGCGATGTTAATTTTGATAAACTTAACATTAATATTTACTATGTTAATGACTTCCAAATTCACGGATTCTAATTTTCACCTAGGAGAAATAACATGTTGGTTTTTATGGAGCTAAATTGGGGCCATAAAGTTTGTTCAAATGAAAACAAATTTGAACCTCAAAAATAAATGTTTGTGCAAACAAAAAAAATTTAAATCTGAAAAATAAAAGTTTGTTCAGAAGAAAAATAATTTAAACCTAAAAAATAAAAGTTTGTTAAAAAGAAAAATAATTTGAACCTGAAAAATAAAAGTTTGTTCAAAAGAAAAACATTTGAACCTGAAAAATTATTTTGAACCTCCTCCCAAAAAAATTTTAAAACTGGAAAAAACGTTTTGCAACTGAAAAAAAATCAGATGTGAAACTAGAAAAAACAAGTTCAAAACTACTTTTCAGATTCAAGTTTTTTTTTCGAACTTGAAGATTTTTTTTTTGCTTCAAACTTTTGACCCTGTTTTGGCGTGGGGGGTGCGAGGTCTCACATCACGGGGGTGCGGAATCATGACTGACAGCTCAACACAGCGGCTGAACAACATATTCACAGCTGTTGCATTCAGGGACCGTGGGAACTGGAATATCTGTAATACATCATCCATGTTCTATATATATGTGAATGATTTTGAAAGATAACATGCTTCACCGATAGAAGCAGCTTACGTGAATACACGACGCGCATCTCAGAGGAGAAAATATGATCTTGACAGATTTGTATAGCATTTTAAGTCCGTGTTGGAGATTTCCCATGCTCTCAACATAAAGCAAAAGAACCGCCAGACTAAGCGGCGGTATGAAACCAGATGCAAAACGAGCCGGTATTTTCTGAATATCCTTGCATAATTAAGCCTGGACTTGTTTTCACATCTACTGGACTCGGGTTTCGGTTTCTGGTGCATTTTTGATTTAAACCGTTTGGTCTTCATTTAGTGAAGTGACTCACAGCCGGGCTTTTTGTTCTGATCTCCGCTCTTCATTGTCAGCTCAGCTGGCCGCCCTGCAGCGCACGTTCATGTGTTACAGATCAGCTGATCTGCCTGACTGGAGCAGAGGAGAGGCTTGTCCGAGCTGCCGCACCCTGTTGGCGGTCAGACCTCTCGGAGTTTCTCTGGTCCTTGGTCCCCAGAAGCAATCACACTATATCTAACACTGACTCTTAAAGGAACGACTCTCAAACAATTTCTAACTTTCAGCTCCTTTAATCTAAATTAGGCAGATGAATGATTACAGTGATCAGCGCCGAGGCTTGTCTCGGACCGTTGCCGTCTGTAAAAGGATGACAAAAGCCCCGATAGAAGATCACATGTAGTTTTATATCTGGCACTCCGATGCAATGGATGTGCACTCCCTCAGTGTTTATCAGTAGACTATGTGTCACCATTGTGGTGTCTATCTGGTACGTTGTGTAGTAGCGGGTGTCCATACTTAATCTAAGTGTGCTGCATTCTAATCAAACCAGTTACAGCCTGCTCCACCATCAAACCCAGTGCCCCAGCCACAGGTCATTCATGACAAACCTTGGGCCATTTATCCTTGTAATGTGTGGTGATGAGCATTCTTGTCCTATTCTAACAAAAAGGAAACATTAGAACTGCTTTATATCATTATGGTATAAATGGGAAAAACTGCTATGAGTCATATAAATAAAGGTTATCCTTAACAGGTTGATATGGCATAATTTAGGGCACAATAGTCCAGAAAAATATCAGCGCCCCAGAAACTGTCGCCTCTTCCGTACTTGATGTCGCGCTCGCTGGGCCGGTGATTCAGCTCGTGGGCCGGTGGTTCACGGGCTGAAGTGAACCACCGGCACTGCATCTGTGAAAGGCGGTTATTAAAAACTAAACATTAACTAAATAAGAAATGCCTAAGCCAGCGGTCCACCGGGGATTTCCTCGGTTGCCCCGTATGCCAGTTTGCCCCTGGCTGTGAGTCACTTCACTAAATCGAGACCATACACGTTTTAATCAAAAATGCACCAGAAACCGAAACCTGAGTCCAGTCCATGTGAAAACAAGTCCAGACTTAATTATACAAGGATATTCAGAAAATACCAGCTCGTTTTGGATCTGGTTTCATACCGTTGCTTAGTCTGGCGGTTCTTTTGCTTTATGTTGAGAGCATGGGAAATCTCCAACACCGACTTAAAATGCTGTGCAAATCTGTCAAGATCATATTTTCTCCTCTGAGATGTGCGTCGTGTATTCACGTAAGCTGTTTCTATCGGTGAAAAAACCAATCACATATATATAGAATATCGATGATGTATTACAGATATTTCCAGTTCCCACGGTCCCTGAATGCAACAGCTGTGAATATGTTGTTCAGCCGCTGTGTTGAGCTGTCAGTCATGATTCCGCACCCCGTCATCTGAGGCCCCGCCCCCCACGCCAAAACAGGGTCAAAAGTTTGAAGCAAAAAAAAATCTGCAAGTTCGAAAAAAAACAAACTTGAATGTGAAAAGTAATTTTGAACTTGTTTTTTTCCAGTTTCACAGCTGTTTCACTGCTGTTTTTTTTGGGAGGAGGTTCAAAATAAATTTTCAGGTTCAAATGTTTTTTTTTTTAACAAATCTTTTTTTTCAGGTTCGAATTTTTTTCTTTTGAACAAACTTTTATTTTTCAGGTTTACATTTTTTTCTTTTGAACAACCTTTTATTTTTCAGGTTCACATTTATTTCGTTTGAACAAACTTTATGGCCCCAATTTTTTACAACACTCAGTTTTACCATGTTCAGTACTTCACACCTTCAAATTTTTGTTACTTTGACCCTTCATAGTTTTGTGGCACACATGATTAGATTAACTCGTTTTTGTTTTTCTACCAATAAAAAAAACAAATGTCTAACATGTTTTGTTATGATACTTTTACACATTGTTAGACCTGTGTGAGAATTTCCACACGGCTAATGTGTTTATTGTGTCTAAATGTGAACTAGCGTTCCTATAACCTCCATCAATTACGGCTGTGTCCCATTACAAGCCTGAGTAAATATCAATACAATTTAGTTTGTTTAAAAAACTAAGATATTTTACTAAGCATTTTATGTTTCAGTGGAAGCAAAGCAATATGGGAAGCACAGCGCCAGTTAGTGCAGCTGGTGTTTAGTACTATTATGTACAATGCAGTTTACATCTGCCAGGTAAACATTGTTTTACATGTGGTTGTATTATTTTAATCACCACTTCCAATAGATATGTTACTCATATGCATTCATCTTAAAAATGCCAAACACACTCACCTGCAGGGTAGCGGCAGCAGTTGTGCCCTCAATGCTAGCGTGTTAGCATCTAAAACAATAACAGCAAAAGCAGTTTGCTGCAAAGACAACATCAGCCTCACCTCTCCATAGACCCAGACTCATCTCTATATGAGTTCAAATCATTTTGAGAAACTGGTTTGAGCAATGAAGCCTCCTCTAACAATATTAAGCGCTGAATGGCTGATGTTCAGCTGCAGAGTCCCGACACAACTCTTGAGTTCCCATAGTCCTCAACATGGCAGTATTTGTGCATACTTAGTGAGTCTGGAGCAGGCAATGCCCCCTGCTGTTCGGCCATACGCATCTTCAAGTCACAAATGGTTTTGCTCCACTGTCTGAAGTACGTTTGGGGCATAATTGAAATTGTGTCACAAAGAAAGTTTAAGAAGCATTTGTGACTTACAGCAGCAGATCCATCCAGTTGTGTTCACTGATTTGTGATTGTGTTAAGGAAAAAAATAGTTTCTGGGAAGATGTTAATACAGATGTGTGAATTTGTTTTGTGCCATTTACTTTGGATCAATTGGAGCAAAACTGTGAATGTAAGAAGTTTTTGATGTGTCATTCTCAGAATGCAATGTGTGTATTTGTACTTAAGAATCTGAAGAGCTTTAACTGTTTTGTAATTGTAAATGACAGAATAAATTCTATAACACCTATAGCATTTCTCTCTGTTGCTTCAAATTTACAGTTACGATGCACAAATCGTTTTGTCCCAGAATTACCTACATACTGGAGCCTCCATTCCAACTTGAACTATCAGACAGATTCGGTAGAGCAGCACTGGATCTGTTCACCTCACAGGAAAGCGTGCAGTGCCAACTGTGGTTCCTGTGGCCTGATACCAGCTACGTGGAGGTAGACTCCATTTTCTGTCCATTTGCCTGTGTATTGTCATTTCTCCAGCACCTGATGAACAGAAACTTCACTTTTAGCACAATTAAAACAGATGCTGCAGCTTTTTCCTCCTGTCATGAGGGTTTTGGTGACAGAACCATCTTTAACCCCCCACTGATGTGAAAAAATTTAGTATCATAGTGTCATTCAACAGCAAGGCAACACAATACCCCCACGGTCCCCCACCTCTAAAACGAATATGGCGCCACTGTCTTAATCCAAGAAAGGGAAACAGGCTACCAAAGACAAGAAAAGAAAGAAAGGGAGAGAAGATCAATGGAGGGGAAGCAGCTGGTTACTCATTTGTTTGGAAAAGAGGCAGGCAGCACAACAGAGCTAACACACAGTTTGAGCTAATCAGCAGCAGTTGTCAAGTTAAAGGAATAGAATAATTATTATCATGAATTCTTCAGCATCAAACGTTATCACCACAGATCATCTGACACTAATATGTCATATGACACTTCGACTTGACAGTAAAAAATTGACTGCTTTTTATTATATTTTACCCCTTACCAAGGTATTGAGGTAGCAAATATTCAAACTTGAAGGCCCTAATGAGTGATCAATACATTTTTAATACAAACTGGTATAAAAGATATTTCTAAAAAAAACACCTTGTGTAATCTTGGCTGTAGTTTGCTTCATTGCTTACATTTTAGCAGAAAAGGCTGCGTCCCGTCAACAGATTCTCCCACCTAAGCTTTGGATCTCTGCAGATCCTCCACAATTACGAGGGGCCTCGTGGCTGCTACCTTGATCAATGTTCTCCTTGTCAGACGTGTCAGTTTAGGTGGACGGGTATGTCTTGGTAAATGTTTATGCACTACTTCGTGTCAGCCTTTGTGGAATATTTACCAGACTGGACTTAGCTTTTCAGAACTCCAACCTCATCCCCCTTTTTTAATAAGTTATTTTTAAAAGGAACATCTCCTTAGGTTACTCTGCATATGCAGTTGTATATCGATTCAAAGTTAATTTTAACCTAAATCTCAGTTTGCCCAGAAACATCATATGCAGGCACATGCAAATAAATGGAAGAAACCTCATCTTTGTTCTGAAGAATTAGGCTCTGATGGTACTGGTTTGAGCAGCGATGTTGTTCCTGGTCCAGCCACATGGGGCACGAACAAAGACACGTTTCTGCAACTCTCAACAGTAGCTATGTGGGGGGTAACTCCCGCTACCTGGAGGCACGCAAAAAGGCGTCCAGTGCTGGCAGCTCCTACGCTGTCCTCTTTTAGGCAAGGGGAAAACCCCTTCATTTAACGTGAATCATGTTCCGGGAGCTCTCTAGCTCAGAGAGAAAAAGTTTCAAGATACTCTTGTCTTACTTACCCCTTTCTGCATGAACAGTGGATTACTTGGACAGCAGATCATGCTTAACTTTGGGTGCTCTCGATCACCGGGCACCAGAACGGAAGAACCCAGTGTTCTCTGTATGAGTCCAGTTTTAACATGAATATTTTTGCTGCTTTCAGGCCAGAGACCGGAAGGTGGTTGGAGATCTGGTTGGAGCCCAACATCACACCTCTTCTGCTCGCATTCTCAACATCGTGGCCACAGTCCTGGCAACTTTATGCATCTGTATTACCGTAATTGTGCTCCTTGTTTCGGCTGTGGAAGCACGCGGTATTCAAGCTACCATCCCTCATATAATCACTACTACTAACCAAATTTCATACGAGATGAGGGTGTACCAAAATAAAATCAGTAGTACTAGTAGTAAGGTCTAAGGGAGTAAATAGGAAATTCATTTCTATAATGTTTGCTTATATAAAATATGCAGTGTGTCTTAGCTCAGACGAAAAGCTTGTTTCATAATAAAAGAAAAAAACCTAAATAACATTGCATAGTATGTTTGAATTTTCTCTTGTGTCAAGAAGAAAATGAGCTGCTTTCTATCGTTTTGTCCTTCTGATTGTGGGCCTAACATAAGATACAATTTATAAACACAGCACAAAGGTATGGACATGTACAAAATACCATTAGTGTCAAAAACCACTTATGTTTCAGTTAATATATGAAAAGGAGTGACATTCATCTCATATTCTTGGCCCCACAGATTGAAAGTTTTGGGGAACATGAATGTTGCTTTTAATGTGACTTAAAATAAGTAGGAAATGTGGTCTTCTTTACAGAGCACTATGTCACATTTTCAGAAATAATTTCCTTTCTAAGAACAGGATCTAAACAAACATATGAAAAAGATAGCTGGTTCATCAGGATCTTAGCCAGCTCTTAAAGCAGTGAATGGTAGAAAAAGCTAATAGATGGATGCAAGGTGGTTGAGATCAGATAGTAAATACTAATTGAAGATATGATGCTAATTGACAGATATCTTTGTCTAAATTAATGTTCAGAACTTCATGTTGGTAGATAAAATATAGTTCAGAACATGTAAATAAAAAGATATGGAAATGAATTATTTTCATCTTAACCGGTGTGAACTGAACTTTAAAGCAGTTCACACAGTTCACAATTATTGTGAGGGGTAGACCTCTGCAACAGTCAGTGGAAAAATACAGAACACCGTTAACCTCAGACATCCTCAATATAAAAGAGACACAGATGTCTGTAGTCACCTCTTTCAACAGCCACTGACTTTACAGGAATGGCATCAGGTCAAGCTGCAGAGGCAGTTACAATGCTGGAGATGAGAAATGATGGACGTCCTGGACAACATCAGCAGAATCCAATGGTGCAATACTCCACTTTGGAGGTCACAACTGAGCGTCCCAGGGATCACATCATCTGGTCGCTGTGCTGCTTCGTCTATGGAAATCCCTTCTGCCTTGGACTGGCTGCTCTCATCTTCTCCATCAAGGTTAGTTTCTACGCTTCTTCTGAAATAATGTCAGTAGAATGAAAAAACAAATTAATAAATAGAATGCAGAATAAATATTAATATAGAAATATTTCTAAGATTCTTTGTGAAACTGGATAATTTAAATTGTTTTTTAATTAATTTGTTTTGGTGCTTGCAGGCCAGCGATCGGAAGGTGGTTGGAGATATAGAGGGCGCTCGGCACTACAGCTCCACCGCTTGTTCCCTAAACATCGCAGCAACAGTTCTTGTTTTCATCATTTGATTTGATCAATAGATTTGTTCTTCAATAAATCTTCTTATCATGCCTTCGTGTGTTTTATTAATATAACGGACCAAATGAGTGTGAACAGGTCATACAAACAGTCATTGTAATATGCTCTCATTTTCATAACGGCAAGTTTTTATTTTGGTAATTACAACCTGTTGGAATAATTGAATAAAGATTTGTCTTATATTGTTCCTATTCTTTAACTTGACTATTTGATTATATAACCTTTCATGATGTTTGTATGAGTAAAGAATGTGATGAGTTGTCTACAGGCAAAGATCATAAATGGAGCTGAGCTTGCAGAAAATGAAGCAGTCCAGTTGAGAAGGTCATAAAGATGAAGGCTGATGGCGCTGAACAAACAACACACTGATCCTAAGATTGGAGGAGACTGTGGAAGTGTGTTGTTAAAAGTGCTGTTCAGAGTGGTGCAGGATCTGTAAATGAACATATCTTGACCGTTCTCCTCGCAGCGAGAATAATAACTAATTCTTTGTCTCTCTCTTCTTTTTGTGTTGTTATAAGTATTGTAGGTTGTTAAAACCTGACATTAATTTGGTACTTCGAGAGCCGGATTCCAACTACGCCTGATGATTCCAGCGGGTCGATAGACTCCAGGAAAAGACCGTGCGCACGGCTGTCTTCATCAGGGAGACACACAGACCCTTTCCGGGACTGGATTTCGGCCCGCCCGCTGGGATCTGACAGCTGACGGAACTCTGAGAGAGAGGAGAGGACAAAGTGGTGAGTGAATTTGGATTTAAAAAGTGTGACGAATGACTGGGGGTCATTGCGTGAAATAAAAAAACCCTGTACATCCTAGGCACTAACAGGTAACAGCAGTGCGCCGGAGTCCTGCTTAAAGATTAAGGTGAAATACTAAAAATTCTGTGTTTAAAGGACGGCGGAGTCCTGAGAAGTATTAAGAAGTAATACTGAAAATTCCACATTTAAATGTGTGCATGTGAGGAATGAATGGAGTATTTAAACCACTAGGTTTTGCCTCATACCAAAACAGTGGGATTGTAAGTGACTAACTTTTGTGGAAGCAAAGGCAAGATTTCTCCACTCGTAAGAGTTGAAGTGAGAATTACCACAAAAGGAGATTTTTCTGTCACCCTACTGAGCAGAATATTCCAGTATTTAGAATACCCTAGGTATTTATATGCTGGACCAAATTTAAATAAAAAAAATATATATGGGAAAAGGGGTGAGTAAAATAAACTAAAAATGAATAATAATGCAAAGATTGGAAATTTATGGAAGCACAGGATCAAATTAAAATATTAAAATTAAAAATATTTAGGTAAATGGATAACCACATATAATTATGATGGTCGATTAAACTCTCAAAAATTAGTCAATATACAGGATGCAATAATTAAAAGAACAAAACATAACCCAAGAAAAATGGACAAAGAAGGTTATGAGGATGTAGATTATTGGTTAAAAGTAACTAAAAAGAGAGAGATGTGATGCAGGAGATAAGAATGGACGTTTTTGTGGAAAGCAGAAAAGGTCAGAGGGCTAAGAAGTAATTTTTGATGGACTCGCAAAGTAGAACAGCAGGACAAAAGAAAGGGAGTAAAAAGAGTAGGTGGAAAGTTTTTGTTTTGTACCAAAGATCTGATGAGGTTTGACAGGATTGGATGGGCTAAAATGAGTCCCTTTGGTGAATAAATCCATCCCCACCATGGCTATACCTCATGTGTGTTTTATTTGTGTTTATTTTTTATTATTATTGTTTTGAGACGCTGAAGGCTGTTGATACAGCTTGTCACGGAGGTTCATGGCATGACAAGGTTTTTTCTCTGTGTAACCTTAGAAAATATTTTACTCTTTTTAACAGCAGAACAAACAGAGTGAGGGGATTAATCGATAGGCTTACAGTCAGGTACAGACGCAGAGCTGACTACGCAGAAATAGCCAGAGTGAAACAAAAAGAAGAAGAAGCCTTTGAAGAATATAGGCATTTTATAGGGTTCCCCACAGCAAATCTAGAAGACTATGTAAATCATGCCCTCCATGTAGAAAAGTAATGAAGGATGAAAAACCAAAAAAAAGATAGCCAGCACCTTTTTCCAGCAAGAAGAACAGATTTATTATCAAAACAGCAGAGGAAGAGGAAAATTTAGAGGCAGAGGACAAAACCGCAGGGGTCAGAGAGGAGGAGTGAGCAGAGGAAATTACAGACAATACACCTCAGGGTGTTGGTGTTAAAAGGAGTAAGACCACCTTATTACCACTATTAACTGGATGTTCTGAATAAGTCACCCCTAGACATAGGGACAGCTTCATTAACAGAAGGAAGAAATGTCATAACTCGACTACAAGATCAGATGACACCAGATGATCTACATATTACCATGTGGTATAAAAATACTCCTGGACCAGATAAAACTTACGAAGAAGCATTAAATAAAGTAACCCCTACAAAAGTCATGGTAACTTATGTTTATGCAGATGGGAACAGTACGTCAGTTGCTGAAGTTGTTAGCGGAAGATACTAAGAAGCTCTGCAAAATGTGGACACCTCCACACATATCTTTATTCAAGGATAAAGAACTCAAGTGGCATGATATGGGAAGAATAGTGCAGAGGGGAAAAGATGTCACAGGCTGGTTTGCAATAACAATGAATACAGAAACTAGTGTATCCACAGGATTAATTAGAAAATTATTATTTTGGACAGTGACAGTGCAGGAAGGGATACATTTGCATACAAAGCAACAATGAGAAATATTCCTTACTGAACAGGAGGAACTGTTTTTGAATGAAGTCCCTGATAAGTTATGGTCAAAAGACCCTACTGATGTGGGTTTAGTAAAAGGAGCATTACCTGTTCAGATTAGAGCAAAAACAGAATACAGGCCCAGTGTAAAACAATACCCTTTGAAACATGATAATAACTGCAGGGGTGATAATAAAATGCGAGGACTCACCAGGTAACACCCCCATTTTTCCAGTTAAAAAACAAGCTCCATCAACAGGATGGCGCATGGTACAAGACTTACAGGCAGTTAATAATGCAGTTGTTCAGAGAGCACCGTGTGTTCCTGATCCTTATACATTATTAAATTCCCTAAGACCAGATGCTAGAATATTTACTGTAGTTGATAGAAGCAATGCATTTTTTTCTGTACCTGTAGATAAAGATAGTCAGTTTTGGTTTGCATTCACCTTTGAGGGACAAAGATATACTTATACCAGACTATCTCAAGGTTACTGTGAAAGTCTAACTATATACTCTCAGGGAATGAGTGCAAGTATGGCCAAGTTTTACCCTCCAGGAGGTAGTCAGGTTTTACTATATGTTGACGATGTGCTATTAGCTTCTCCTGATGAGGAGACCTGTAAAAATGACATAATGGCATTATTAAAACATTTAGCAGAAGAGGGACACAAAGTCAATAAAAAGAAACTTCAGTTGTGTAAAAATGAGGTTAAATACCTAGGCCACAACCTTAGCGCAGGGGGACGCACAATTGTAGAAGAAAGAAAGACTGCAATATTACAAGTTCTAAAACCAGTAACAAAAAAGCAAATGATGTCCTTCCTTGGACTAACTAATTATTGTAGAAACTGGGTGCCAAATTATGCAGAAATAGTAACTCCATTAAACAAACTAATGTATGAAGAAGAGCTGATAATGACGTCTAAATTGAAATGGAGTGTAGAAACTGAAGAAGCATTTACCAACATAAAACAAGTTCTAGTTTCCAATACTGCTTTAGCATTACCAGATTATAGTAAACCGTTTGTTCAGATGGTAGATTGCAAGGGACATTTTATGACTTCAGTTCTGGTTCAACAACATGGAGATTAAATGAAAATAATAGCCTATTTCTTTTCAAAATTAGACAGTGTTGTGTGTGCGCAACAGTATTGTGTGAGAGCTGTAATTGCAGCCTAAAATGACAGTTGAAGTTAGTGCTGCAATAGTGTTATTTCACCCTTTAACCATAAGAGTTCCACATGCAGTTTCAGCATTATTACTGCAGAATTAGTAGAAAAAGAAGTAAAAAACTAGAAGTGATTTGCAGGATTATGAAATAGTTTATGTGAATGATTTCTTCAAAAAAAAATGAGAGAGGGAACACACAAACAGGATATGCGTTGGTGACAAGAGATAGTGTTAAAAGCAGAACAATTACCTTCACATTATTCTGCACAGGCTGCAGAGTTAATGGCGCTAACTGAGGTCTGCAAACTATTTGCAGATAAGACAGCAAGAAAGGCTGCAGCTGGAGAAATCAAAATATTAGTAATGGAAAAACAACATAATATAGACAATGTATAGTGTTAAAAGAAATGCAACAACAAAGCCCACTACAGGAGATAGAAATGTGGAAAAAACATGGAGCTTCATTAAAAGATGAAAACTATATTTGACCAGATAATAAACCTGTCCTACCAAAGAACCTATATAAATGGGCAGCAATATGGAGCCATCGTGTTTCATAATGTCTCAACAAGGGGGAATAGTAGGACAGATATATGAATATTATATAACATATGGATTTAATTCATAATTCTCATTAAAACAAATTTTGTAGAACATGTTTAACATGTGCAAAACATAATCCACAAGGGAATTTAAGACCACGAAGGGGACAATTTTCAAAACTAAGATACCCTTTACAAACAATTCATATGGATTTTATTGAGTTAAATCACAGTGAAGGAAAAAGTTCTGTTTAGTCATTATAGATGCATTTTCTAATGGATAGAACTATTTCCAACCAAACATTACAAGCACCTCAGGGCTAACACCCTAGAAGACCATACAGATTACCACAATTAAAAAATAAGTGGGAGTTAGATGAAGAAGCTAACCTAGCGTATTATATGAGGAGTATGTTAGAAAAGCAACAGAAACAAATTCAAACTAATGAGGAATGTTCTATTTCCAAGCAGGAAAACCAACTAGTGGAACCAGGAGATTGGGTGTTAATAAGGAGTGTAAAGAAGAAACATTGGTATTTCACCTAAGTGGGAGGATCCATATTAGGTATTATTAACCACTCTGACAGCAGTAAAAATAGCCTAGAAATCAACTTGGATTCACCTTATACATTGTAAAAAGGTCATTTTGGTTGAAAGCTCCGCCAGGGGAAGTGATTTATAGACTGATAATAGGGTGGACCCGGACATTTAGAGGCTGGAGAGACCCGAAAGTCAGTGAAGAAAATTAAGACACTGGAACCACTTAGAGGAGTCAAAATTTCAGCCAAAATGACTTTTAGATGGATTATCAATGCATTCCGATGCTGGGCATTTATATTTTTTCTCATAGTGATTTTTTTATTTTTCTGGTACTTCTGGGAACCAGTCAAGATAAATCAGAATGTAATAACACTTGCTATGAATCATATGAAATAAGTAGCGCTAAATCAAGGAAGGCAAGATAACCTAACTATGTGCACTAAACAAACTTCTTATACTTATGGCATTCAAGTGTGCGTGAAATATAAAACCATAGCTGTGGTGCTGATCCCACTCATTAGCTTGACCAAATGAGGAAGGAAAGGACAGGATTATAGGAGTTATAAATGGTACTTAACTAATGACAGAAGAGACACCTCATGGTCCATGATGGTAGCTGATGAAGGAAATAATTGGACACCAGAGTGAGGCACTACTGCTTATGCTAGTCATCAAAAGAAGTTGTTTAAGTTCCATAAAGCTAATAATGCAATCCAGGTAAAAAAGCGAAGAAAAATAATGTTAGGAAATTTAACTACAGATGACTAGTTCCAGGTTATTACAGGAGTATCAGGAACAAATAATAACTGGTTATTGATGGTAGAGCAAGCGGCTAACATGACTAAAAGAGATTGTGTTGTATGTATGGGTTCAAGGCTTTTATTATAAATAATTCCAGCTGTGATACCACAACTCTGTGTGATGGAAGTAATGAATCAAACTAATCCTAATGAAATGTGTCAACACTGGGATTCTGTTTTTCCTGTAACCACAGCAGATAAGAACAAACCAGTATTCCATAAACGGGTCACCACTGGAAACTACACATGTATAAATATGACAGAGAGAGGCAATAAATTGGGAAATCTCATTGCAGTATGGTGTACTGCAATTGTAAAAGTAAATAAGTATTTTAAACTAGTCTCTAGAGGAGACATTTGGTGGTGGTGTGATGACAACAGGTTGTTTGATCGATTGCCTTCAAAAAGTAACGGGACTCTGTGCTCTAATTACTTTATTGTTACCAGTTTCAGTATATTCTATGTAGATGAAGTAACAGATGGACTATCTAGTGTAATCCCACATGATTTGCATGATAGAAAGTGCAGAGCAGTAGCTTGGCATACTGCAGGAGACTCTACAAACAAAGATGCTATAGATGAATATAAATTAACTGATCAAGTAGCTGCCAGATTTGAATCAAGTATCAGTAAGTGGTGTACAGTGAACAAAAACGTGGACAGGATCAATTATATCCATTACAATGTTAAAAAACTAGGAAATTGGACAAAGTGGGTTTGAAACTCTCCATGACTAATTGGCTTCAACGTCCCTGATGGTATTCCAGAATAGAATTGCTTTGGACATGTTGTTAGCTGAAAAAGGAGAAGTTTGTGCTATTTTTGGAGAAAAATGTTGCACATTTATACCAAACAACACTGCGGCTGATGGCAGCCTAACTAAAGCCATAGAAGGTTTGAGATCTCTAAATGGCAAAATGAAGGAGCATTCTGGAGTAGACACCTCGATGTGGGACTCCTGGCTGGATATGCTTGGGAAGTATAAAAGTTTTGTATCATCAGTAATAATTTCCTTTGCAGTGTTTGCTGCAATTTTTGACATTGTGTGGATGCTGTTGTATTGCCTGCTTTTGTTCTCTGCTTAACCGTCTCATCACCACAGCTATTTCTCCTATGGAAGACAGAGTTACCCAACTCTATCCGTTACTTAAACATCAGGATGATGAAGATGATGAGGATGTGACTGACCACTTTTCTGGCCTGTATCCAGATCCATCTCTATGTGATTCTGTGATTTAAATGTCAGTAAGTACCTCTGAGTATAATTATATTTGTGCTCATGAAAATAATCTTACAGTTAAAAATCTAAAAGAAGTGGCTGTTTAAGTGATATGAGAATATGAGCAGATATAAGACAAACAGGGGGGAAATGTTGGAATAATTGAATAAAGATTTGTCTTATATTTTCTTATTCTTTAACTTGATTATTTGATTATATAACCTTTCATAATGTATGTGTGAGTAAAGAATGTGATGAGTTGTCTGCCGGCAAAGGTCATAAATGGAGCTGAGAAGGAAGCAGTCCAGTTGAGGAGGTCATAAAGATGAAGGCTGATTGCACTGAACAAACAACACACTGATCCTAAGATTGGAGGAGATTGTGGAAGTGTGTTGTTAAAAGATAAAGGAGTTTATGACCTGTTTACGATGCAGCTGTTGTTTCCCATCCTTAGAGAGCAACGTTCTTTGTAACTAGGGAACCCCGAATGATAATAAAAAGAGGGGGACGAACAGGTGCTGTTCAGAGTGGTGCGGGATCTGTAAATGAACACATCTTGACCGTTCTCCTCGCAGCGGGAATAATAACTAATTCTTTGTCTCTCTCTTCTTTTTGTGTTGTTATAAGTATTGTAGGTTGTTTAAACCTGACACAACCTCAAGAACAGTAACACACAACAACTATACTTGACATAAATTATGCGTTAATGCAAATCAAGAGTGTAAAAAAAAATATCTCCTGATTTCCTGATCTCCGAGGAATCAAGAAGTAAAGTAGCCGGCAAATGCACTCATTTGAGAGGGCATCAGCATATGTGACAGTCTCTAAAAAAGCAGGAGATGTTGATCTTTTCATCGTTGTTGGTTTATCAGTTCAGCAGTCTGGAACAAACAGCTGGGCTTTAACATAATGCTTAGGAGGAGAGACCAGACCAATGTGCTTAGAGAAGCAAGAACATCTGAGAAGGGTTCTATTGTTCCTCTCCTGATAACAAAATGTCTCCCTCTTAGACCATGGTATTACAGTTCAGGTTTTTTTAAAATTGTCTCTACAGTAATAAAACAACAGAGCGAAATTGTGTTGTTTGACTACAGTATCCAGCATCCTCCTGGGTGGAGCCAAATGCAACATATCATGCACTGACTTTCTCACACAATAAAAGGAGTGTGTTTGTTCACAAGATTAAGATAGCTTGCTGTCTGCCATGAATTCTGTAATATAGTGATTTTTTTAAGTGAAATGGTTGCCATCATCAAGTTTTTGGGTACCCATATAATTTCTGACCTGACCTGGTCTCTGAACCCATTGCAAAGAAAGTCCAACAAAGGCTTTTCTTTCTCAGGACAGTAAAACAAACTGGACTCTCCTGTCAGCTGCTTGTGAACTTCTACATGACAGTGTGGTACGGCAGCTGCACACAGTACAAACAGGAAGAACTTGGTGTGGTTGGTAAGAAAAGCACGGGGGATTGCAGGAAGCCCACTCCCATATCTGGACCCCACCGCCACTGCCACCTCACACACACACACACACACACACACACAATGCATATATATCTATCTATATATCTATAGATATATTGATATATATATATATATATATATATATATATATATATAGAGAGAGAGAGAGAGAGATAAAGAGAAAGAGAGACCGGGTGGCTGCTGAGGGTGGCTCTCACTTAAATGTGAGAGATTGATAAGGTTATTCAAACACGTTAAGAATGTTATTCAGAGCTGTTAAAATTGGTTTTAAAATCAAACTAAAATGGACACTATGTCATATGGTGTGTCTTGTTGCTCATTTGATACTATATTGAAAGTCAAAAAGTAGATTGAATTCTTCCACTTTTATGTAATTCCACATTACCACGTAAAGGCTTAGTGGCTAACAGAAAGAATATGCTAAAGTGTAAAATTTAACATGAACATGAATTATTTCTTAATGTGGACTTGGGGTCTAAATTACAAACAGACTCACTCACAGACATAATGCACCCCCTCCAAACTTCTCTTTGCCCTAATTAATGTTTACAGCTGCTTTAAATTGTTAAATTGCATTTCTTAATTTATTCATCCTTCAACTGCAATTTATTTACTTTGAAACTGTTATTTGTTATTACATTGTCTGTGTATGTCACACTAAATCATTTCACAACATATCTCTATTTTAAGAGAAAACCATCTTAAATTCCTTTTTATTTTTGTTTTTGTTTATCATACTGTGAAATATGGTAGCCCAATGCGAGCACCCTCAATTCCGTTGTACCCTCCAGTGCAATAATAAACTCTATTCTATTCTATTCTATTCTATTCTATTCTATTCTATTCTATTCTATTCTATTCTATTCTATTCTATTCTTTGTACTCACCAACTTAAACAACTGCATTAACAGAAATGACATCAGGTTACCAGCAACATGACATTCTGATTTTGCAGGAGTGGTGGAATGATGGGGTATCTGGACAACCTTAGCACCCCTGCTGATGTCATAACTGGGCCCCCTAAAGATCTCATTGTTTGGTCCTTATACTGCTCTTGTAAAAATTTAAAAAAGTAAATAATTTAACTCATTTAACTGACGGTCTTTTGTTTGACATCAGTGTTTCGTTTTTTTGGTCTTGGCTTCCATCTTGGCTCAAGACACGATGATTACAGTCATAGTTGGTCAGGTCAGTGTCCTAGCACCATGGCTGCTGTTATAAAGAGAACATTTCAGAAAGAGTAAAGTGTTTTTTATTGCTTTAAAGATTTGTGTATAAGCTCACACTGCTTTTAGTAATGACCTCTTCCTGTGCCCATTGTTTACAGCTATGTTCCATTCAGTCAGTCAGTTCCTCATGTTACTCTCCGTGTTGCTCTGTTTGTTCCCTCCCCTGCTGGTGTGTTCCTTGTTGCTCTTAACGCCTGCTTCATGCCTGCTTGCTATAATGTACCTTGCTCGAATTTTGTTGCTACTTGGGCTACATTCACAACCACACAGACCACTGTGAATTTGTAAAATATGATTCCTTTTACTTCTATTAGAAAAATTGCATTTGCTCAGTGGCAGTTTTTTTCCCTACTGTTACATGGAGATAAGTCTCATTCGGAGTTAATGCGGAACTAGGCCCTCATTTTGACAGCTGGTGGTCCTCGGCTCTGAAGATCTCTGACAGTTATTTATTTTGGAGCAGTTTAAAAACCCTGTGTTGGAGTACATTTTGGCTTACACTGGTGAGCGTTGTTCCAAGTCTGTGGCAGAGGCTGCTGCAATCGCTGATGACTACTATTTGACTCATTCATCTAGTAATAGTTTTGGTTCATCTAGTCCACATAAGCCTTGTTTAAAAACACCAGACTTTAAAGCCAGAAGCAGCAAGCTGCAAGGTCTTTATATGAGTCTGACAAAGTTTATCATAAATGATGGCATTGGAAAAATGACTGTAATGCATTCAAATCTCATCATAAGCAGAGCACTGGTAGTCGAGGCTGGCTATATGCAGGAGCAAGAGGCAGCAACGCCCCCCCAAATCAAATCTGCAATGAGGCAGAAGCTTTTAAGTCAACTATAAGTGAAATTCTGTCTGCTGTCAGCAGCGATTTCAAAGACTTGT
Source organism: Girardinichthys multiradiatus (assembly GCF_021462225.1). Lineage (NCBI taxonomy): Eukaryota > Metazoa > Chordata > Actinopteri > Cyprinodontiformes > Goodeidae > Girardinichthys > Girardinichthys multiradiatus. The sequence continues at coordinate 15,891,529 of NC_061795.1, forward strand.
CTAGCTGTTGACTGACCTTTATCAGGTTTTATAAGGAGAGAAAGAGGCAGATTAATTTCACTTAATTATTTTGATGCTAAAGACTAAAGAAGAAAAGAAAAAGCATGGCCACAACCATTTATCTGAATGTCTAGTAACTCATAATAAAGTGTTCATAATAGAAACAAAAATACAGTATTTTATAATTACAGCATGTTGACCTTATCTCTGCTTTGTGTAGGTAAAAGTATACTTTTTTGTCACGTGATTCAGTGATTCTCTTATGTTTACGATACATAGCAGAATATTGATTTATTTCATTTACAAATTTTGCAGCATAATGCCAAGAAAAGTGAGGCTATAAAAGCTTAAATGTAATATTTTAAATTTAAAAATCAATTTGGCAATAGATGCCTATGTTTTGGCTTGAGCACCTGCTTCAAAAATGTCTGTGCATGTTCTGATCCCAATTGGACCTGGTGCTTACGGCACCACGTCCTTTAAAATCATACGGTTGTGCTGAGATGTCAATCCTGTAAAGACTCACAATAAGAACACAAAGATGGCGATTTGAGAAGTTAAATAGCAGATGTTATTTCTTTGGCGCTCGGACCCCGGAGGAAGACATGAATGCTGTGAATGAAGAAGTGCTGACGTAGCGAAATTGGAAGCACTTCTTCCTGGAGCTGCTGGTGAACGATGATATGGAGCGCTGAAGATAATCCATGGACGGAATGAACGAAGCAGGGAGGATTGAGGGACAACCGGACTAGAAGACTTGGAAGCCTGGATGCTGGATGGTCACTCGGAAGAGAAGCTGCTGTCAGAGACGGCTGGGTGATGTTGCGGCGGGAGCTGGGTTGCAGGCAGGACTATCTCGTCGATGCTTAGAAGGAGAATCAAAGGATTTCTTAAGGCGTTTTCCAGAGGAGGTGGAAGGGAAGAAGGTGGAATGGGAGAAGAATCATGATGAGGAAGGAGCGCGGTGAGCTGGGGAGGTGGGACAAATCTGACTCAGCCGGAGGATTTACAGCACGCTCTGAGCTGAGAAGGCGGTGAAGATCACCAAAGTGGGAGGCTGGGCGAACACTTTGCTAGCAGGAAAGGAGGAAGGAGGGCTAGGATCCATCACGAGCAGTGTCAAACTCGACATGATGTGACACATCTAAGTTTGGCGGGAGAGCAGGGAGATCTTCTTTTTCTTCTTCTTCGAGTGAGAGGAGTGTGAGAGCTGAAGAAGTGTGAGAGTGAGTGTTGGTTTTCTAGTCTATCATTTGGCCTTTTTTCCTACTGTTTTCACTGGGTGTCCATTTTATGTTAGTTTAGTTGGGGGTTTTGTTGTTTTGGTGCTAGTGTTTTTGTGGTAGTTTTCCTTTGGGTGTGGCCATCAGGGCCACCTGGCCGGCCAGCGTCTTCAGACGCTATGATGGTGAGTACAGGTGTTTTCTCCACGCTGACGAGGAGAACTGGCATCAAAGTGGGTGCCGGCTGTCCGTGCAGCATGGAAGAAGTTTGTTTGGCTGTTGTGGAGGTGATTGGACAAGGGTCCATAAAGTCTGCAGCTAGAATTAATGGAGCTGTAGTTCTGTTTGTTGAGAAAGTTAAGCAAGCTCAAAAACCTTTTGAGAATGGGATTTCAGTGAATGGTCTGTTTTTACAAGTGTCGCGCTCACATTACCAGCGACAAAAATTACCTTGTCGAACGTTCCTCCGTTCATCAGCGATGCATTCCTGATAAAAGAGCTGTCTAGACATGGGAAAGTTGTGTTGCCCTTCAAAAAGGTTTTGTCAGGGTGTAAATCACCACTACTCAAGCATGTTGCTTCCCACAGGAGACAACTATACATGGTGCTCAATAGACGCGATGAGAAGTCTAACGTTTGATTTCATGTCAGACTAGGTGATTTTGAATATGTTCTGCTTGCAACATTTGCAAATATGAAATGTTTTGGATGTGGTCAAGAGGGGCACATGATAAAAACGTGCCCCAACAGGGCCAGCCCAGAGCAGCACAAAACTGCTGCTGTTGTTGAGCAGATGGTAGCCCCATTTGGCAGAAGCGGGGTGGCAGAGGTGCCCACTACCAACGCGGAGGAACCTGTGCCTAACGAGGGAGAATCCCTCGCCCAAAAACGTTCTGATGGTATTATTAAAGTGCCAGATGTGGACGGAGGTAAAACACTGATTAAACTATGTGTGAGGAAGGATGGTGACACAGAAGTGAGTGGCGGTGGAGGGTGCACAAAGGGTGGTGAGGTGGAGGAAAGAGATGAGGTGTGTAGAGAGCAGGGGAGTAAGAAGAGCAGTGAGGAGTACCTGGTGTGTGGAGGACTGGGAAAGAAAAAAGAGGTCCAGGTGGAGGAAGAAAATAAAAGATCAGAGAAGCATAGTGCAAAACCTGTTTGAAAAGCTGATGTGGAGGAGAGGAGGGTTGAAGCTGAAGAAGAAATGGAACAAGAGGCTTCAGCTCTGTTGACAAGGCGAAGTAAAAGGAAGAATGTTGTGGCTGCTGTTCAAGCTAGTAAGCAGACGAGTAAAGACCGAAGGCATTTAATCAGGTAGCAGCGATTGTGAGAGCTGCTTTTCTGATACCAGTGAAATGTCTGTCTCACAAACCAGTAGCAAGGACCCAAGGTATCACGAGGGACACAGTCAATTGCCTTCTCCAGGTCCACAAAGTGGACACAGAGTTTTTGCCTCTGCCACAGCCCGGGCCGCAGTACGCTTGGCCTCACGGTACCCGTCAGCCACCTCAGGAGTCCCACAAGCCAACCACAGCCGATAGGACTCCTTCTTCAGCTTAACAGCATCCCTTACTGCCGGTGTCCACCACCGGGTTCTGGGATTGCCGCCACGACAGGCACCGCAGACCTTACGGCCGCAGCTATGGGCAGCAGCATCGACAATAGATGCAGAGAACATGGTCCACTCGGACTCTATGTCTCCAACATCCCCCGGGATCTGGTCGAAGCTCTCCCGGAGGTGGGAGTTGAATACATCCCTGGCCGAGGGCTCCGCCAGGCGTTCCCAGCAGACCCTCACTATGCGCTTGGGCCTGCCGAGTCTGTCCGGCTTTCTCCTCCCCCAGCGGATCCAACTCACCACCAGGTGGTGATCAGTGGACATCTCAGCCCCTTTCTTCACCCGAGTGTCCAAAACATGCGGCCGAAGGTCTGATGATACGACAACAAAGTCGATCATCGACCTCCTGCCTAGGGTGTCCTGGTGCCAAGTGCACTGATGGACACCCTTATGTTTGAACATGGTGTTCGTTATGGACAATCCGTGACTAGCACAAAAGTCCAATAACAAAACACCACTCGGATTCAGATCGGGGAGGCCATTCCTCCCAATCACGCCTCTCCAGGTGTCACTGTCGTTCCCTACGTGGGCGTTGAAGTCCCCCAGCAGAATAATGGAGTCCCCGGGAGGGGCACTATCCAGCACCCCCGACAGGGACGCCAAGAAGGCCGGGTACTCTGCACTACCACTCGGTTCGTAGGCTGAAATGATAGTCAGAGACCTCTCCCCAACCTGAAGGCGCTGGGATACGACCCTCTCATCCACTCAGGTAAACCCCAACACGAGACGGCTGAGCTGGGGAGCAACAAGCTAACCCACACCAGCCAGCCTCCTCTCCCTGTGGGCCACTCCAGAGTAGAAGAGAGTCCAACCCCTCTCAAGGAGATGGGTTCCAGAGCCCACGCCGTGCGTGGAGGCGAGCCCGACTATTTCTAGTCGATATCTCTCGACCTCCCGCACAAGCTCAGGCTCCTTTCCCCCCAGCGAGGTGACATTCCTCGTCCCTAGAGCCAGCTATAGGGAGGTCTCCACCTTCATCCGCCACCCAATCCTCTTTGCATCGATCTGTGTTGCTAGTGTTGCAAGCGTTCTCTTATGTGATGATTTGCAATGTTCTCCACTAGCTGATCACGCAGCATTTCATCCAAGTTTGAACCAAACTCACAAGTAGCAGCAAGGTCTCTTAAAGCAATAAGAAGCACAGTTTCATGAGGCTGCTGAATGCGCCTTCTGAAACTGCGTCGCTCAGAAACAACGTTCCGTCGCGGAGAAAAGTGCGCCCTTTAAAGCATTTATAGCTTCATCCAAGCTCTCACCTTGATTTGGTAAGGTGTAAAACAATCTTTGTCCTTCAGTTCCCAAACAATGTAGTAAGAGAGCTCGCTTCCGATGATCCGGCCATCCATTGGAACTAGTTGCTACCACTTGTAGATAGTTCTGGAAAATCTCCAGCCATGTTTTGAAGGGCAAAGTTGGCTCACCAGGGCATTGAAGAAATGAAGTTGAGAAGGGAGTTGTAGCAGCCATTGTAGTATCATGCAGTGGAATACGTCGTCGCCAATTTGTTGTGTTTAAGTGTAGCCGAATTGACGTATTTTATTTGCAAGAGACTCACAGTGATCCATTAAATGAAGCAGACTGGTATAAGGAGTGTGTTGTTTAGGTGTAGTAGAATAATAGCTAACTAGCTCTTAGTGTAAGTACGACAGTAGTAAAGCACAGCAGCCACGATGCCATTCCACTCTCTTCTTTATTTTCTATTATTCCTCTTCTCTTACATTGCTCCAGCAACAAAACATCTCTTTACGCCACCTGCTGGCAACTTAATGACCACAACAGAGTGGAAGGGGGAAATTGTTTTAAGTCATGGCACCTCCCAGAACACAGGAGTGGGGCTCCTCCTTTCAAGAGCTTTCACTCCTGGATCACTAGAAATACAACACATTATTCCAGGAAGGTGTCTTTTAGTCAGGACTGGTTTTGATCATTTTAACGTGACTTTTATTAATATTTATGTTCCAACTACCAATGCAGAGAAAAGGGGTTTTTTTAGAAAAAATTGGGGAGACGTTGGGGAATTGTGGGTCTGAGGATTACATTTTAATAGGTGGGGATTTTAATTATACTGAAGATGATTCTTTATGTTGCAATCAAGTAGAGCCGCATGTAGCAGCTCAGCCAGCTCTGCAGCAGTTGGTATCGTCTCATGGCCTGGTGGATGTATGGAGGAGGATGCATGCAGGCTCCAGGCAGTATACATTGTCCCACATTAAAGAAAACCTAATTTCTCTAGCTCGTCTTGACCGGTTTTACTGTTTTAAACAACATTTTAATGTGTTTAAAACATGCCAGATTTTACCAGTAGGTTTTACAGATCACTCCTGGTTTTAGGTAGTATTTTTATTAGAAACATTTTACCTAAAAGTGCTTACTGTCATTTTAGTTTTAGTTTTAACTTATGACCGTAGTTTTAAGGAGACTCTGAGTTAGTTTTGGACTGGTTTTAGACAGAGAAAGAGTGATTTTACCTGTCTGCAACAATGGTGGGACTATGGGAAAGTTCAAATAAAACTGCTATGTCAGCAACACACTCTCATTGTTACTCAGGATATTACCAGGTCTATTAAAGATCTGGAGATTAACATTGTGGAGTTAGAACAACTGAGGGAAGCCACAGGAATTTGAGAGCATATTGAAGCTCTCATATCTAAAAAGCTAGTATTAGCAAACATGCTGGAAACCAAAGTTCAAGGTGCATTAGTCAGGTTCCGAGTTCAAAACATCAAGGAGATGGATGCCCCGTCCAGGTTTTCTTCAATCTGGAGAGAAAATTTGGACAAAGGAAACTGATCCACTCTTTATTATCAGACACAGGGCAACAATTGAGCGAACCGGGCCAGATCAGGAGGAAGGCTGTGGAGTTTTATTCTTTGTTATTCTAGAGTGAATACAAGAAGATCGAAGGGCTGTTAAGGGAGTTCTATAATGAACTTCCCAAGGTTTCTGAGGAAACAAGAATTCAGCTGGAGTGCCCTCTGGGGCTGCAGGAACTCCACACAGCCCTCCAGAGCATGCAGGGCCAGAAAGCCCCAGGCTACAAAGCTTACTGGGACATCATAGCGAAAGACATGCTGGATGTCTGTAATGACATTCGTAACTCTGGTTTGCTCCCACTGTCTTGCTGCAGAGTGGTTATCACCCTTCCTCCGAAGAAGGACTCTAAAAAGAAGAAGACATTAAAAACTGGCGCCCTGTGTCTCTCCTCTGTACTGATTATAAAATCCTCTCCAAAGGCCTGGTGAACAGGATAAGAGCGGTAATGGAATAGGTCATCCATCGGGATCAGACTTATTGCGTCCCCAGCAGGTCTATGGTAGATAATATCTACCTGATTCGAGATGTTTTGGAGGTCTCCAGTTCATTGGAGATGATCAAGAAAAGGCATTTGACTGCGTCGAGCACAGCTTGCTCTGGGAAACCATGGAGAGGTTCGGGTTCGGCGCTGGTTTTATTGCTAAAATCCAGGTACTGTACAGTAACACTGAGAGTGTGTTAAAGATCAATGATAGTCTGTGTGCTCCTTGTACGGTGTGTAGAGGTGTTCGGCAGGGCTGCACGCTCGGGAATGCTCTACGCACTATCCCTGGAACCCCTCTTCCACAAAATTTGCTCGTGTGTTCATGGTTTTGTTTTACCTGGTTTTAACAGAAACGCCGATGATGTTGCTGTTTTTATAAAAGATCAACAGGATGTAAACATACTGAGTGATGTTGTGGAGAAATTCTCTGTCCTGTCGGCAGCTAAAGTGAACTGGAAAAAGAGTGAAGCGCTCGCTGTGGGTGAGTGGCCTGAAGGGCTCCCAGTTCTCCTGGAGAATCTTCTATGGAAAAGAGATGGTTTTAAATATCTTGGTATCTATCTTGGAGATTAAACCACAGTAGTGAAAAATTGGGAAAACGTGGAACAGAAAATAAAAAGTAAACTGGCAAAGTGGAAATGACTACATTCTCAAATGTTGTATAGAGGCAGAGTGCTAGTTTTAAACAATCTTGTGGCATCACAGCTGTGGCACAAGCTCTCTGTTTTAGATCCATCACCTGTTTTTTTAGTCATAATACAGTCAGAGATGGTTCAGTTTTTCTGGAGCAGTCTACATTGGGTGCCAAAGTCTGTGTTGTTTTTACCAAGAGAGGAGGGGGGCCAGGGCCTTGTCCACCTGGCCAGTAGAACAGCTACTTGTCGCATACAGTTCATCCAGAAATACTTGTCAGGGTCTTCTGACATTATTTGGAAGGAGGTGGCCAGCTGCATTTTCAGACGCGTAAACAAGTTGGGGTTGGATGCTGCTCTGTTTCTAAATGATTTTAATTGTTTGAAGTTAAAAGGGTTACCTCAGTTTTATCAGGGTCTTTTTAAGTCATGTGGCCTTTTTAAGTTAAAAAGATCACAAATGTCTAACTCTCTGCATTGGCTTTTAGAAGAACCTTTAATTTGTGGAGCAAGATTGGATGTCTGTGACAGCACAGTACCAGGAATGTCAGAGGCATTGTGCCGATCTGGAACATTGACTGTGAAACAACTGGTAGAAGTATGTCTCCAACAACAGCGCATTGGGCTCCTTACTGGGGATCCAGTCTGCAAGGCTGGTGCAGAGATTCCTGGGATTTGTGAAGTAGAGAGTCACAGCAAAAGAGAGGTGCCTCTTGCAACTGTTCACTGAAGGAAAGAATCTACCTGACTCGTCAGAGCCGTTTCCCGAGGTTCTGCTGGATCCAGAATTCACAGAGGAAAGAAGTCCCCTTTTATGCTCCAAAGACTCCAAGATGATTTTATTCAACACGAGCCCAAAGGTTGTATACAAATATTGTGTGAAGGTAATAAATAAAAGAACCTTGGAGAAAAGCCCCGTCAGTGCATGGGTGGACAAGCTTGGAGGACAAAAGCCCCAGTGGAGGACTATTTACAAGGCCCCAATAAAAAAACGGACCGGTGATCTTCAGTGGAGGTTTCTTAATGTTGCAATTGCAACAAACTCATTTTTATCAGTCATCAGTGCTGGAGTTTTAAATGAATGTCCATTTTGCCGTTTGTCCGAGAGTGTTTTTCATGTTTCTATAGACTGTAAGCGATTGACAACTTTTTTAACTTTTTGATGAGTATTTTTAGCTTTTTTGGTGTTGTTTTTACAAATTCTACATTTATTAACGGAGTTCACTACAACAAATCTAACAAGTTAAAGTCCCAAATTTTACATTTTCTAATTGCAGAAGCATAAATGGCCATTTATTTATCTCGGAGGGACAGATTGCAGGATGGACCATAAAAGCCAGGCTGCGGCTAGAAATCTGTTTTCATGTAGCCAATGGGACTTTAGAAGACTTTGTGCAGTTTTGGGGTTTAAGGGAATTCTGTGCGCTGTGTCTCATAAAAAAGAATTAAAATACAGCAAGCAGCTAATGTAAATATTTGGGAAAGAAATAAAATCAGTATTTTTAATTATTGTATTGTTGATTAATTACTTAAATAAATAATTTGTTAAAAATCAAAAAAAAATCTTCTTCTTCTTCTGCTTTCTGTCTTTATAGTGACGGTTGACCAGAATGTCACTCAGGAAAAAATTCTATTGTACAGCTGTGTTATTTTTAGATAACCAAATATTATCTGATAAATTTTACTTTTTGAATTACTTCTAAATAAATCAACTAAATCTAATTTAACTCTAATTCTATTTAAATTTTGAATTAATTGTTGTATCTCTTCCTCATATTTTTTACAGTGCAACATTACATGCTCTATGGTTTCATTCCACAGTATTCTCATTTACCATTACAATGTTTCCCTAAAATAAAAAAAGTACTATTTAACCCAGTGTGCCGAAATCTTAGACGAGAAATAATTGTTTCTTCACTCCTTGCCCTTCCTGTTCTTCTCATTTCTCCAGTCTTCTTTTGAATTTTATAAAACCAACGTCCTGTCTTTTCTTTCTCCCATTCTTTTTTCCATTTATCCTTCATTCTCTGTTTAATTAACATATATTTTCCTGTTTTACTAACATTAATAACTAAATCTACTGATACATTTCTAATAGCTTCCTTTGCTGGCCAATCTACCAATTCATTTCCTTTAACACCATAATGTGCTGGTATCCATAAAAAAAAATCATTAAACGCGTCATATTTATTCTAAATAATGTCTGTTGAATTTCTATTAAAATATCTGGTCTGCTTTCTGAATGATTATACTGTAAATTAACTAATGATGAACTAGAATCTGAACAAATTACTGATCTTAATGGTCTTATTTCTACAACCCATTGAATGGCTTATAATATTGTAATAATTTCTCCATATACTGAAAGTCCATCATTTATTATTTTCCTTATTTTAATATTGAACTCTGGTACTATAAAAGGTACTCCAACTTTATTATATATATGTTTAGAAGCATCTGTATAAATTTGAACATAACCATAATATTTATTGATATAATCCTGTACTAAATGTGAATATAAAATAAATTCCTTATCCTCATTTCTCCTTTTCATCAAAGTAAAATCTACTATGGCATCTGGAATTATCCAAGGCTGTATCACTGATAATGGAACTGTTTGATGTATATTAACCTGATCTATTTTGAATTCTGTTATTTTCTTATTGCCAATCCAACCAAAACGTTTGATATCTTTTATCTCTTTTTCCCAGCAGGGTTTATTGTTTTTTGAGTTGGATGATACTGTCTATGACCTTTTAAATTATCCTAATAATTTAATGTTAATTGCTCCCTTCTAATTTTAAGCTGTATTTCTCCCATTTCTATCAATAACGATGCTGTTGGTAGTTTTTAATTGCTCCTGTACATAATATCTATGCTTGGTATTGAATACGATCTAATTTTTGTAAATTTGTATCTGCTGCTGAATTTTAAACAATGCTTCCATAATCTAGTACTGATCTACCGGTAATTAATCCTGTATATATAGCCTTAAGTGCTATCCTATCTGCCTCCCAATCACTACCAGTTAAACCATAATATTATAAACGATAATATTTAATACCCTCTTGCATTTGTCTAAAACTTTCTGAATGTGCACATTCCATGTAATTCTTTCATCAAACCACACCCGTAGAAATTTAAATTGTTTCACTTTTTCTATTTCTTGTTTATATAACTTTAATTTAATATCACCAATTGTTTTTCTTGAAAAGAACATTGTTTTAGTCTTGTCTACAGAAATTGAAATTCCCATTTATATGACAATTTTTAACTTTAAAAATAGCTTCTTGCATCTTTTTAGTAATAAACTCTATATTCCCTCCTCTCTTCCACATTGCTCCATAATCAGCAAAAAGAGAAAATCCCATCCCATTACCTATATTTTGAAACACAGCATTTATCATTAATGAATTAATCCAGGACTTATACAGGTCTAGGGTCAGGAAAAGAGCTGCTAAAATCTCTGCAGACCCCACATACCCTGCACATAAACTGTTTAGTTTTACCTTCAGGCCGCCGCTACAGAGCACTGTTTCCATACATATTATATCTGCTTTTTTGCAAAGATTTTTAATGAATCCTTTAAATTCTTGCCCATTTGCTATTAAACTTCGATCGTTCCACTGTAAAATAATCAAAGTGTTTTCTCTCCTGATGTCCCATACTTCCCATCTCCTCCCAATCCTCTATTTATACATTCCCATGAAATATCTTTTATACCAAAGAAGTTCTCTGCTCCTTTTACAATTATTTAGATTTTTTCAGTTTTTATCTGCTCATACACAATGAACATGATCTTTTCCACTCTGATTATAGGTTCAGTTCTCTCTTGGCACTAATTGAGGTGTTGAGTCTTGTTGAACATTTATCTCCCTCCATCCAGTCTGTATTTGCACCCTCTTCACAGCTTCAGCATAGCTGATATTGTTAGTTGTTTTCATTTGTTCAACTTCAATGGCTTTCATTCTAACTTCACATCCCCCAAAAGTCACTCTATGTTGTCCCCCACAATTACAACATTTATCTTGAACATTTTCATCACATTCCTCATATCTATGATCACCCCCACATTTTGGACACCTTTGTTTTCCTTTACACACAGCTGCAACGTGTCCATATCTTTGACACTTGGAACACCTGAGTGGGGGAGGGATACAGGGCCTAACTGGAAAGCTTATAATTCCTATCTTAACCCTCTCTGGCAGTATATTTTCTTGCAATTCTATCATTATTGATAGAATTTCCACTCTTTCCCCAGTTATCATTTTCAACAATTCTTTTATTTGATTCACATCCACATCCTGTATGCTCTTTTTAATTTTTTATAGATCTTCGTTCTCAGGTATTCCTGTTATCACTCCCCTCGTTACTTTCTTTTCTCCTAAAATCCTTTTTTCTCCCACAGATTTTCTACAAATGCTTTCAGAATTCAAAGCTTTGTTTTTTCTGTTATTCTGTTTTACAAATGATCAATACACTCCCATCTCAGTGTATTTGCAAAAGAAATATCCCCAATCTTCTTTTTAAGCTCTCTTGATAATGCAATCGAACCAATCTGAATGTTATCCTCTTCTTCTTTAAATTTAAGAATTACTTTGAATTCCTCTCTAACAATCTTCTTCCGGACGACAGGGATTCCTTCATCTGAACTGTTTTCTTCCAAAGATCTTTTACTGACTTGTGTCCCAAACAAACTTTCATTTTCTCGCCTGATTCTTCCTCTTCCTCTGCCACAAACAACCTGAGACCAATCACTCAAATCCATTTGATCTTCATCGTCCTCTACCTGAGTTGCCATTCCAGTCCAATCATAAACCAGTTTATGCCTAACCGCTTTTCTTTTTTGTCCAACACTGTCACGGTTTATGCAGCGGAGGACCCCAGAATGCAGACGGACAGGCGGTAAGTAAAGGTTGAATCCTTGAAAAAACAAAAACTCCCTCATAAGAGGAGGCAGGAACAAAACAAAAAACAGGCAGGCAAGACAGGCATGGCATGATCCATAACTACCGGCTGAAAGCAGGGTGATATGATCTGAAATGTTTCTGCGAGGAATGAACAGAACAGATGTGTATATATGGAACGAGAACCAGATAAAACGAGGAGACTGAATACTAGGTGCAGGTGAACCGAATGAAGATGATTGAAAACAGGCAGGAGAGAACAAAACGTGGCTGGAGCAGAAAAGAGACTCTTGAATACAAACTAATACAAACACAACTAGTAAACCATGAAATTAAAGCATCACCAGAAAGAAGATCCAAAAAGCTAACTTTACAAAACATAAACTAGAAGACAAAAACTAAAGCATGACCCGGAAAATAATAAACAAAAGCAAGATTCAAAACCTATCAAGAATAATAATAATAAGAACCCAAAAACACCCACAAATCATGACAAACACACTTTCTGCAATCAATTCAGCTACTACCGATCCGTTGCTCTCTCGCTCCGTCCCAGGCAAGTCGTCCTCCCTGGGAATCCTGCTTCACTCTAGCTGCCATGAACCGACCAGGGAGACCCATGGTTGGAAGTCCTTAAAAGCGAAGCCTTGAAGGGTGATTGGTTGAGGAGGAATACAGACTTGACGCTGATTGGTTGGAGCGGAGTTGCATGATGGAGTCATAGGAGGGAGCCGGTGGTGGAGTTGAATCTTCCAGATTAAATTTTTGTCAAAACTCAATTTGTCTATTACAGCAAGCTTTGGAGTCTTCCTCTGGGACAGGGGCAATCAATGATTTTAGCTTTCTGGATATTTTTTTTTATTTTCCCTCTTCAGCATGATGCTGTCTCTCCACATCTAGTCAAAGCTTGGCAAAGTAAAGGCCGCACCTCACTTTATATTAGATGAACTCTTAACAGCATTTTGGGTTTTTACAATTGACCAATATAATTTCACACTGAAAGTTGATTAACCAATGACCATCACTGATTGAAGTTCAACAGATTCCTTTTCAAAATAAGTGAACTATTGAGTAAAAAGACACAATGTTTTGAGATTTTGAGATGTGTAGGTTTTTACTTTTCTGCCACAAAATGACAATTATTTTGATTTAATTTCCCATGAATAATTTCTAAAATCCTCTAAATGTTCCAAATTTTAAGAAAGCAATTTTTTTTTCCAGCGCAACGTGTTTAAAAAGAAGCCCAACTGGGGGGAAGCCAGTCCAGTCTGGCAAATTGCACAGCACTACACAATTTACCCAATCCCATAAAGAAAACACTAATCAACAACAATGAACATGTCAGGTGTGGTACAACGGAGGACCCCGGAATGCAGATAAGCAGGCAGCATGACGGTAAGTTAAAAGTTTTAATCTTGGAGTAACAGAAACTCACTCAATAGAGAAGGCAGGAACAAAAACAGGCAGGCAAGGCAAACATTACATGAACCAAATCCGAGACATGAGATGTACTGTTTGCGCGATGACTGAACAGAACAGAAGTGTATAAATGGAGTGGGAACCAGGTGAAACAAGTAAACTAATTACAGATGCAAGTGGACCGAGTGCTGATTGAGCAGATTGAGACGAAAACAGAAAACCAATAAAACAAACTAATAGAAACATAAGTAGAAAAACATGAAACCAAAGCATGACCAGAAGCCCAATCCAAGAACAAAACTTAGCAAAACATGAATACAAAAACTAAAGCATGACCAAGAAAACAGAACCATGATTCAAACCCCAACTAAAAATAAGACCAACAAAAACCCCAAAACACCCCCAAATCATAACAGAACATGATGGAGCATAATGTGTATGCATGAAGACGCCCAGTTCACTTTTCTGAATGCCCCCTCATATATGCATTGCTGGATACTGGTCCTGTGTTTAATACACTTTTTTGTGCTAAAGTGAAACAGCTTCAGTTGTGCTAAAGTGCAATTAAGTACATGGCTAGTTATGGGCTAATATAATACTTCATCAGATTGAAAAGTAAACAGTGGAGAATGCATTGATCAATACTCAAAATGTATTATATGTTTTCATTTCCGATATTACTTTTTATTTCCTCCTGTTTCAAGAAAACAATTTGCTGTTTTCTATTATTTTGCCATTCTGATTGTGTGCACAACACACAAAACCACTTATAAACCCAGCACAAAGGAATGGACTGGTACAAAATATCATTAATGGCAATAAACACTTATACTTTAATCATTCATCTCAGATTCTTGCTCCCACAGATTGAAAGCTTTGGGCAACATGAACCTCATATTGCTTAGAAAGTAACCTGAAAGAGATAGTAAATGTCATCTTCTTATGGAGCACTATGTCAAATTTTCAGAAATCCTTTCCTTTCTGGTATCATAATCTAAGCAAAAATATGTTTAGATTCAGCTGTGAAACATTAGAAAATTTGCAACAAATATTTCAGGTTTCCGTTTTTTTTTCCGTTGCCCTGTGATGGACTGGCGATCTGTCCAGGGTGTACCCTGCCTCTCGCCCATAGACTGCTGGAGATAGGCACCAGCTCCCCCGCGACCCACTATGGAATAAGCGGTAGAAAATGACTGACTGACTGACTATTTCAGGTTTCCTCTTTTCTGTTTTTCCTGTTTTCTGTCAATGATTAACACAAGCTACAGTCAGCTAGTGCCCCCCGCTGGTCCCAAAGGTGAAACATGAAGTAGTGAAAACAAAAAAGTGCTGAAACCAAAATGTTTTATTTCAACAGAGAAAAAGAGAATTATGAAATACCTTTGTATGTGCCATATATTCCCATATCTGTAAAATGGGGGAAGCAAACCCTCACACGTTTCCTCAAAACCGAGCCTTTAAATTGTTTAAATATTTCATAAGAAGAGCATGCTTTTTATTTATAATGATTGATAGAATTGTTGCTGAGGTCCAACTGACGGGCCTATAGTTAAGTGATAAAGAAATATACGTTTTTAATATTTTCACCAAACATGGCATGTCGAGTATTATGTATACCCTAGCGAATAATAAGTGGAAAAGTCCTTTTTAGCTTTGCAGTAATCAGCTCCGTCTTATAATTAGTTTTTTGCATGTTTCCATGGCATGCTGACCATTTATCTTTGGTCATGAGCTTCAAGTCTTGGAGGGAGCCAAATAAAGTTGGAAGGCCTTCTTTGGCTTCCTCCGTAGTTTCTCAATCAGATAAAAGTTGGGATTCTGGATGGCCCACTTTAAAATATTAATATTACTTTCAGGCAGAACAAACATGTTGATAAAGTAAAACGATTATTTTATTTTAAACCTAAATCTGCCTGAGGTAAGAATAATATTGAGCTTAACTGTACTAATTTACTACTTCTGCTTTATCCACATCTTGTTGGTTGTATCAGAAACAATGAAGTTAGATCTGGGTAGGTGTCATATTCCTAATAATAAATGATCATTCTGAGAAGTAAATCTGTAGAAGTGGTCAGTAAAAAGAGCTCAATTTATGCTTTATTAAAGCAAATTAAGTTCCACATTTGTTCAAATTACCATGCATTTTGGCTTATTCGGATACAAACAAAAAGCTCTTAACAGGACTGTTCTTACAGGGCATTTACAAATGTCATGAGTGATTACATCTGACTTATCCAGTCTGCATGCATAACAATGTAACAACATGACAACATGGACTAAGAGTCAAACAAAAAGACTAAATTTCCAAAACTTTCTCATGTATATCCTATACAATTTATGTAAAAAATAAAAAATGTTTTAAAGGAAAACAATCTAAAATTTTTAAAAAGCTGCAATAACTTGAGTCTATTAATGTACATTAGGCACGTCACGCTAAAGTGAGCTGAGACAGAAAAGGTTCCAGTTTTATCTGAAGAAAGGATCACTGGCCAATGCACCTCAGAGAGTGGGTTTAAAGGTTTGTGTAATATAAGATAATAAGAGTCTGGCAGGAGTCTGGCAGAGCTAGTGTGTATTGTCCTTTAGATAGTGTTGCCTATCATTGCAAAGTTTGACTTCCCGATACAAGACCAGCTGAAAGGAGAGATTTTAGTAATTATTTTACCTGGTCATAACAGAGAAATTGCTTAAAATCACTGCGGCATTAACTTACCTCATTTAGTGCTTCCATAAACATATCAGGCCAACATTTTCATCTGGTGGTTGCTTTCAAAATTCATTGCACTTTTCTCTTTGTGCTTCAAGCTGTAGGGTTTGTCTTTGTGTCGAAGGTAGGTGAGAAATACTTTGATCCAACAAGGAGAGAGGATCTTTCCTGAAGGCAGAGGAGTTATGTTCTCACTAGGGCTATATATATATATATATATATATATATATATATATTAAATTGTTCTCAGGAAATAGAAGACAATAATATTACTCAAGAAACTAAAGAGTATGGTGTGTACAAATATTTATTTTTTCAAAAGTCACTCAAGTAAATTTAACAGAGTAAATGTAACTAGTTTCTCACTGTCTTTGCCTAGGGATATTAATAAAGCAGAGAATTTGAACCTCTGCTTTGTTTGGTAATTTTGCTAAATGATTATTAAGAACATTTTGTGAAATGCATAACAAACCTGTACCCTGCCTCTCGCCCATAGACTGCTGGAGATAGGCACCAGCTCCCCTGTGACCCACTATGGAATAAGCAGTAGAAATGACTGACTGACTGACTGGCATAACAAACAATTGTTTTAAAGCTAAAAAGAAGAGAAGTCAACCAAATTGTTTTTAGAAGTAAAAAAAACAAACTCTAGACCACAGGAAGTCCCTGCTTATCTTCTATATGTTTTTTTAACATTCTTGACTAATCATCATTTCCTCTGGGCTGAATCTCATATTTATGACTCAAAAATCTTTAGTCACATCAGTAGCTTTTTAAACCGCAAAGCAGCAGCACATTCTGGATAATCTTTATATTTCGACAGTAAGGTTTTCATTTTATTTTTTATTATTGTTTAGTTTCTAGTTGACATTGTTCATACATGTTGGAAACCTGGAATATTTACTTGTACTTTTTTGCTAAATATAACTAAAGACATCCTATACGCAGTGTCATATACTGGTAACTTACCTAATACTTTTCAGCTTTCTGATCTTTATCTTGTTGTAAGATTATAATACATATTATAATATTACTACCTAAACTGTTAAAAAACCTAGTTTATTTTTTTGGAAAAACATCAAACATAGAAACTATGAAAGAAAATTCACTCTTTTATTTTAGAGACCAGCGCTACATTGAGAAGATGAGGCTTTGTTTTCTCCTCTGCCTGATGGTTCCTTTGAGCCACAGGCAGATGCAGGGTCTTCCTGGTGCTAGAGGTGAAACAGGATTGCCTGGACAACCTGGAGCACCTGGACCATCTGGACCCATAGGTAACAGCTCACAAAGCAAACTAATTTCATCAAGTTTTTCTAAAGATCTAAAGATAGAGCTGAACTATTCTGGAGAATGAGTGGAGCAGTCAAAATTACAGTAGCCAAATGCTTGATCTTGTGCAAAAATACCTGACCAATAAAGTTTTCTACATCTTTTTTGGACTGAGGGCTGAGGGGAGTAACTGGACCACCTGGATTCCCTGGCCAACGTGGTGAACCTGGACCCGTCACCATGTGTGGACAAGGTAATGGTTAGCTGAAACTGGCATGAATAAATTAAGTGATGACACTCTTTCATTCACTGAAAATCCAGTGCAGCATTTGAACAGTATAAAGTTTCTCAGGTTTTAACAAACCAAATCATCTATTAAAATATCCTAAATCATTTTCCTCTATTATGCAATTTGGGTTAATAGTGAAATTATCTAGAAAAGCACACATTACTGTAGAGCAAAGAAAAACACAGGAATAAATTTCTGAGTTGCAGTCAAATAAACTTTGGTGACCAAACTTGTTCTGTTCCAGATCTTTTTGGTTCTGTCGGACAGGATGTTGAAAGATTGATGAAGATCAGTGCAAAGATTGACGTTGGTGGGTTTCCTATTCAAGGCCTCTCAGCCACTAATTACAGACCAGCAAAAGCTTTATTAGAGTTACTGAGGATCTAATGTTTTCCTCCATGTCTGTTTTTGAGTTTTATGTATTTTCTGTCCAATCATGACATGCCTCTAAATACCTATATGCAGAACAGTTAATTGAGAACCAAAAGTACTAACTCCTAAATGAAAACAGATGACAGCAACCTGATTTTTTCAGATTGTCATTACTGAAAAAAGAAAATTATGCCCTTATTTTATTTAACAAAAAAAAAAAAAAAGACTATGACGCTTATAACAACACAATGATGATTTCTCATGGGTTTTCTGCATATTTGTCCAGCTATAAGCTTTGACTTTGTGCGGAAGGTGGATCAGAAATACTTTGTGTCCAACAAGGAGAGAGGATCTTTCCTGAAGGCTGTGGAGTTCTGCTCCCAACAAGGCTTAGAGCTGGCTCTGTCCCAGACTGAGGAGGAGAACCGCATGCTGATTCAGCTGCTTGGTGAAGCTGATAAAATAGCCTGGATCAACATTAACAGCAGAAAAGCAGAGGGGAACTTCCAGTCAGACATGAAAAGTCAACCTCTGACCTTTACTAAATGGGGAGAAAAACAGCCGGATCAAACCATTCAGGATACCGGCTGCAGCATGGTAACGGAGAACGGCTCCTGGAGAGTGACACAAGACTGTTCACTGAATGCTTACATCATCTGTCAGTTATAGAAAGCTCATCTACCACAGAGCTTCTTAAATAATCTAGAAATGACCTAGTCCTTAAATGACCTTTATCTGACAGAACTTATTGCAGACTTAGTGACAGTATGGTCTTTCAGCATTTGCAGAATCCTAACCAGATCTATGCATTCAGACTGATTTCATGACTCAATCCTTTTCTGTACCTGATTTGACCAGTTGGAGTCTATCCACACAGTGTAAAGGAAGCACCACCCTGGACAGGTCGTCAGTGCATCAGAAGACCAAATTAAAGACAGAAAATGTGGAATAATTGTCACCTTTTCTTACTGTAAACTGATGGCATTGTTTTATTATCTGTTTTGTTTTCATATTGTTGGGCCTTAATGAGTGCCCTGATAATATAATGTTTAAATATGCCATATCTTTGATGTAACCAAAAGCCCAGCAAAGGAGCTGCTGGGCTTTTCATTCTTTAAATACTCAATTTGTTAATACTTAAATAAACTAATAAACTAACCAAGCATCCAATTACCACAGCATGTATGTTTGTTTGATGGTGGAAACAGAGGAAAGCGGCATGAGAAAAACAATGCATAACTCAGGAGAAACATTTAAATACCCTAGAAAGAGCCAAGGCTAAGATTCAGACATTTTCTTGGCTATAAGATGACAGTAGTGCTAATCACAGCTGCTGTCTGCTTTTATCACTGTTAGATTTAAAACATATCAAGGTAGATTTAAGTTAAGATGGGAATGGAACCAAAATGGCGAAACATCCATGAAGTCCACCTCAGAATAGCTCAAAAAAGACTAACTACTCCCTATGGAAAAACACCCACCAAGCATCCTAGTGCCAGTGAACTTTAACAGAAGGATCTGTTTTATTGACTTGTTTTCCAGGTCAAATAATGGAATAATGGACTTTTGTATCTTCTTTTAGTAACCAAGTGTTTCCATGGTCTCTTCTGTTTCAGGAAACTCTCTAAAAACTGTTGGGTTAAAAACAATGTAATTTCCATTATGTGCATACCCGACCTCAGGTCAAATAAGGACCCATCTATCATGTTTTATTGGAATGCAACAGTATTGGATTATAGATTTGACCCAGCAAACAGGGTCAGGTTTTCTACCCCAAAAATGGGCTAAGGTGACCAATGTCTTGAGTTAAGGCTACTGTAGAGTGCATTGAAAAGAATAACCTGTAACCTTGATTAGCAAACAAATGATATTTGGGATAAATTAATAGTTTTTACATGGTGTTTGGAGTGTGGCCTACATCTAGCCCAATGACCGCTGAATAAAGACAGAACATATCATTAGGCTTCAGCCAAGGAAAGTTTCTTTAGCAGCGGTTATGTAAGAAAATAGAACAAAACCGAAAGACTTCACATACCACCAATGGGAGATGTCTCACACTAAGTTCATATGTAAAGCTCAATTTCGACCCTACTGAGTTTCACTCCATATCTTCTTTGGTTCTATGATGCTGGCTTCATTTTAGAAAGCTCACATGTGTGGAATGTCAGTTGCTTGATTTATGATTTATTTAATCAACTCAGCGCAGGGCTCCTCTTCCTTGTTTATAAGGACAGTGTTTTATCAGTGAGGCTAGAGAGACACACAGGATAAGTAAGCATTTACAGATCTAACAGCAAGTTGAAGTGGCCAGGTGATCTAACGTATGTTTCTGGAAAGTGGGAGGAAGCTGTAGTATCTCGAGAGAGCGCATGTCAACACAGAGAGAAAAAGCTAACTTCACACAGAAAGGCCCAGTTGGCATTCAAACGAAGAACCTTCTTACTGCAAGGCAACAGTGTTAGAAATACAATTTTTGCTTTTAGTTTGTTACCTTTATGTTAACAGAATGAATTTACGTCTGCTTTATATTACACAAGATTCACCGTATTCAAGATAGATAGATAGATAGATAGATAGATAGATAGATAGATAGATAGATAGATAGATAGATAGATAGATAGATAGATAGATAGATAGATAGATAGATAGATAGATAGATAGATAGATAGATAGATAGATAGATAGATAGATAGATAGATAGATAGATAGATAGATAGATAGATAGATAGATAGATAGATAGATAGATAGATAGATAGATAGATCTGTGGAGGAGTGATCTGTGTGCATGGTGTGCCTCTCCTTTATCAAACGTGGGGGGAAAAAAATCAGTGTTTGGTCATTTTCATGCTTGTTTCTGGATCTATCAGTGTGGAACATACACAAGGTTATGTCTGTGTGAACAAAATTTCAACAAAAATGTTTATTGTGGGGGGCTGCACGGTGGAGCAGTTGGTCACACTGTTGCCATGCAGCAAGAAGGTCCTGGGTTCAATTCCTGGGCGTCTTTCTGCATGGACTTTAAATGTTCTCTCCTCCTTTTTTTGTGCTATAGTGAAACAGCTTCAGGTGTACTACAGTACAATTTAGAACATGGCTAGTTATGTGCTAGTATAACACTTCATCAGATAGAGAACAAAACAATGGAGAGCGCATTGATCAATATTGAAAATGTATTATATGTCTATATAATTATATGTATTATATGTTTCACTTCTTTTTATTTTCTCTTGTTTCAAGAAGAAAATTAGCTGCTTTCTATTATTTTCTCGTTCTGATTGTGTGCACAACACAAGATACTACTTATAAACCCAGCACAAACTGTCAGAGTCTGGATTTTGTCTGTAGCTGCTACTAACTATTTTCAGCCACTAGGTGTTGCCTGATACCGTTCTCGGAGGGTAACAGGTGCGGCGGATTGAGATGATCACTTGGGGAGGTATAAAGAGGATGAATTGCCAGTACATCATCGCCTGAGAACCCAGCTAGGTCCGTACTACAGTCTGTTAATTTCCAATTATCCTGCAAGACCATTTCTTACCATCCCTCTCTGTTGTAGTTTCCAGGCCCGAGCAGCGACTGTCGTTTCCCACTCCAGTCTATTAATAAAGTTCCTAAACGGTTCTCTGTTCTCTGGGTGCTTTGGTTTATGTGGGTCAGATTGTCCCTTAACATTATGACAGAACACTCAGGCCAGCCGGACCCTGCCGAGGGACTCCAGAGAACAGTTTCTGAACACAGTCATCAGATCCACTCTCATGGCGCAATTGGAGGAGAGATAGAAGGAACTGTAGCAGTTCCTAAAACTCCTTGCTTATAAGTAAGCAAGAAAAATTAAACAATCCTTAAAACAGAAGAACAGAGATCTTCTCTAGTGAGTCCTGGTCTCCCAATTCCTGGGGGTGCACAGGAGTGCGAACTAGGAGTAAATATAAGAAAACAATTCCCAGCATATACCCACGCAAAGCCTTAATGGCTCACGAACAGAAATTTCATCCATCTGGAAAAAATGTAGAGGAAGACACATTTCCTTTAGTTGAGGTAGCAAATCCAAACGTAGGTGACGCTAATCACCGACAGCCGCCAACTATTCTAGTATATAGGCCATGGACACAGGAAGACAGAACTGCTGCTTTAAAGGGTATCCCACCGATACAGGAAGGAGTAGAGGAGTTTTTAGCAGCTATTACAGAACTCAAAGGAAGCTTCCATCTTAATGGCAGAGAAATGCTCCAGTGTTTTACCCAGCTGTTTGGCCACCGCTGGTGCAGAGTAGCAGGAGGTTTCACTGGATGCGATGACAATGGTGACACTTTAACACATAATTCACCAGATTTAAGGGACGCCTTAGGCTTACTCTTTGAAAGAATTCGAAGAGTTTATATACAGACAGCAGATTATGGTAAAATCTCACAATGCAAACAGAAGGACGAAGAAGACCCACAAGATTTCTTGGATAGGATGAGACGTGTTTTTAGAACAAACTCTGCTATACCATATGATGAAGCAGAGGCAGGAGCCTATCAGCAACAGTTGAAGAGAGCCTTTTTGCAAGGCCTTAAAATTGAACTCAGACGATATATAGACAAACACTGGGTTCATCAAAATACAGGAACTGTTACCCAAGCCTTAGAGTATGCGCAGCATGTCCATAAAACACAGCAAAATAGGAAGACAGATATGTTTGGAATGCAAGACAGTTTAATGGCATTGCATCGCTCAGGGACAAACAGGCAAAAGGGGGGAGGATTCAGAGGTCACGGAGGAAGGGGAGGAGGAGGAGGGACACGACACACCCACACACAGAGCAATGCGTGTCTGAGGTGTGGAAAAATAGGGCATTATGCTAGACAATGTAGAACAATTTTACAAAACTTTGGCACAAGAGATGACAACTACTGGATCTGCAATGAGCCAGGACATTTTGCAAGAGAATGTAATGAAAAGCGGGTGTATAACCCCAATTCTACCCAGAATTGACAATTACAGCCACAGCCCCCACCTCCTCCCCCACTAGCAGAGAAAAACAGTAGTGAAAAGGAGGAAGTTGACATACAAGCAGCACTGGAACTTATAGCACTGAGTAGGACGCAAGATTTGCCATACAAAAACATGATAATAAATGGCAAAGGATATAGCTGTTTGTGTGATACAGGGGCATGTAGAACTGTGCTAACTAAACCTCCACCCGGAGTAAAATATTCTAACACCGCAGTGCATGTTAGATCAGCAGCTGGCACATCAGAGGTACATTACCTAAGTGCACCAGTAACAATAACAGAGCCTGAGACAAAACTGAACAGGCCCCGTTCTGATAAGTCAAAAATGCCCAGTAAACCTGTTGGGAAGAGATCTTATGCAAAAGTTACATATAAATATAGTATCAACAGAAACAGGTATGAAGGCTGTAGTAGAAGAAGGGGCCCTATTCCTAAATGAACTATCACAGCCGCATTATTACTGGTCCCTCGATCTAGGCCCCACACCAACAGCTCGAGAACTGCTGAGGAGAACCAGAGAAAAACAAACCTCCCAGGGGGCACAGTACATGCCAGATACTGAGCTCCATGTAACCATGAGATATAAAAATACTTCAGGGTCAGATTATCAGTATGATACTGTTTTTCACAGAGAAAATAATCAGACTGTTACCATACAGCACCTGTATGTTTACCCCAAAACAGGGAAATCCTCCACCTCAATCATACTGTCAGGAAGACAGCTTCAACAGTTTAAAGGCAGTATACCTCATCTGTCATTAACTAAACCTGTGGGGGGTCAGTGGGAAGAATTAGAAAACTTTATACAGCCTGCTGAAAGAGGGAGATATGAGGCATTAACAAGCTCTGACTGGAAAGTAGATCCTAACACAGGAATCTGGAAACTCACTCTAGGTTGGATAGTCAAAGTTCATCCAAAGACACATTTGGATGAGGCAAAGTGACAGATACAGGGCCTAGCTGAAAGCAAAGAGAGCAACAGGCACCCTGCCTTAGCTGCTGTCCCACCTGAACTGTGGTCCCAATCATCGACTGATGTAGGACTTATAAAGGGGTTTCCACCTTATAAGGTTAAATTAATATCGGAAGAACGGCCAGTAGTTCGCCAGTACCCCTTGAAGCCAGAAGCTGAAGAGGGTATTAAGCCAGTAATACAGGACATGCTGAAATCAGGAATATTAAGGGAAGCACCTGATGCTACATGCAACACACCTATCTTTCCAGTGCAGAAAGTCAGCACAGGAAACTGGAGGATGGTCCAGGATCTTAGACCGATAAATAAAATAGTGAGACACGTGGTTCCAGACGTCCCGAATCCAGATACATTACTGCATTCATTAACTCCAGATAAAAAATATTTCTCATTGGTAGATCTTAGCAATGCTTTCTTTACAGTACCCCTGCATGAAGAGTCACAGCATTTTTTGGCTTTCAGTTTAAAGGGAAAACATACACTTACACCAGACTACCACAAGGCTTCAGCGAAAGCCCACATGTATATACACAAGCCTTAAGATACTCTATGAACACCTGTGAGGTGCCTGAACATAGCCAAGTCCTGTTGTATGTAGATGATATTCTTATAGCTTCAGACACTCAACAACACTGTGAGGAAGCTACCATAACAGTTCTGAAACATCTCTACCAGACAGGGCACAAAGCCTCTAGGGATAAACTGCAGTTTTGTAAGGAGAAAGTGATTTATTTGGGACATATGTTATCACAACATGGCCGTTCCCTCCTAAGCAGCAGAAAAACAGCCATACAAGAAGCCCCAAAACCACGAACTAAACAACAAATGGTGTTCTTTCTGGGACTGTGTAACTTTTGCAGAGAATGGCTACCAGACTATGCAGCCATTGTACAACCCTTGCAATCTATGATCTATGGCAAAGACATGACATTAAAAGACAAAATCACATGGACTAAGGAGGGAGAAGTAGCATTCACAGAGCTAAAAAATCTGCTTCAAACAACAGTCACCTTAGCTCTGCCGGATTATAGCCAGCCTTTCACACTTTGTGTAGATGCATGTAAGGGTTATATGAAAGCTGTATTAACCCACCCTTTTGGCTCCAAAAACAGATCTTTAGCATTTTATTCTAAAAAACTGGACTCTGTGGCATCTGGATTTCCAATCTGATTACAGAGCTGCACAGCTGCGGCAAAAGCTGTGAAGCAGACAGCTGAAATTGTGCTGTGCCACCCGCTCACACTGAAAGTTCCTCATTCAGTGTCACTTGTATTGCTACAAACTTCACTTCTTTTTTTGACACATGCAAAGCACATTACGTTGACCTCATTGCTACTCTCACAACCAAATATAACTCTGCAAAGATGTGGTCCACTGAACCCTAGCACGCTAATTCCAACAGCAGAAGATGGGAAACCACATTCTTGCGAAACAAAGGTTGAGGAAGACACAAAACCTAGGCAAGATATCTCTCAGACCCCTCTGAAAAACTCACAAATAATCTTTGTAGATGGATCAGCATCAAAAGATGAATATGGAAAAAACAGAGTTGGTTATGCAGTAACCACTGAAACTAAAATTATAGAATCACAGGCCCTACCCCATACATGCTCAGCACAGACTGTAGAGCTGTATGCTGTTATCAGAGCTTGTGAATTATATGAAGGAAAAATCCTAACCATCTACACAGACAGCCAATATGTATTCAGTTCTGTTCACCATTTTGCCAAAATATGGGAAAATAGAGGGTTCAAAACATCATCTGGAACAGAATTGACACATTTTAATCTGTTAAAACGACTGCTGTTAGCTATCCAGCTACCTGCAAATATAGCACTTTGTAAATGTAAAGCGCATCAATCTGATGAAACCATGGAAACAAAAGGGAACACCTTTGCTGACATTTCTGCTAAAATAGCTTCGAGACTTCCCCTCACTTTGAAAATGTCAGATCTCCTATTTATAGATACAGATGTGCTGAAAGATTTACAACAATCTGCACCAGCTGCAGAAGTTAAATCTTGGCTGAATAGAGGGGCCATAAAGAAAGATGACATTTATCATTTGGAAAATAAGCCAATATTACCAAATAATTTATACAAGACGGCAGCCCATGTGACACACGGAATTTCCCATGTGTCGATGGTACCATTAGTAAATCTTCATTTCCACACCATAAATTTTTCTGACTATGCAAAAAACTTTTGTAGATCATGTATTATCTGCTGTAAACATAATCCACAGGGGAACATGAGACCCAAAAGAGGCCAGTTCCCAGCTGCAATTCATCCCTTTCACACGATACACATAGATTTCATAGTTATCATGGTCAGGGGGAAAGAAATATGCATTTTCAAAGTGGGTTGAAATATACCCTGCAAAGCACTGTGATGCACTCACAGTGGCAAAGAGTTTAGTGACACATTTCTTCCCCACATATGGTATCCCACAAATCAGAAGATCAGATAATGGGACTCATTTTGTAAATAATGTAATAGAACTGTGCTCTAAAGCATTAGGGTTTCAGTTAAAAAACCATTGTTCTTACCACCCGCAATCTGCTGGGCTGGTTGAACGAACAAATGGAACAATAAAAAATAGATTAAGGAAAACAATGGAAGAAACAGGGAGGCCATGGCCCAAATGCCTATCCCTGGTTAAATTATGGATGAGAATAACTCCAAATCAAACTGGTCTCACTCCATTTGAAATAGTACATGGCAGACCTTTTCCATTGCCATCAGAAATGGATGACATAGGAAAAGTACAGCAGGAAACATCAATAGCTGAATGGATGAATAAAATGTTACAAACAAAAGAAGTACAATTGTCCAGTAGTCTGCCAGTAAATTCTGCTCTAATTTCACAGAACAACCTGAGGCCTGGAGACCTGGTCCTGATTAAGACATTCCACAGAAAGGACTGGAGCACCCCCTGCTGGAAAGGGCCATACCGCGTTCTCCTGACCACACCGACAGCTCTGAAAATCGCAGAGAGACCATCCTGGATCCACAAGAGCCACAGTAAGCTAATATCACCATTACAGGAGCCAAACCAACCGACGGGGTAACAGGGGAAGATTGGATACAAAGGGGCTGGTGTCCCATAGGGCCCAGCATCTCAAACCGGTGAAGAAAACAACTGACCTGTGCCCAACTTAGCATGGCTTTTTGTAACATGTGGACAGGACTGATAAGCCTGAGCCTAATTCTGGTAGCAGGGCTCTTTCTCTGTTTAAGGCAGGATCCACAGGATGCAACATCACATGAGAAGAGATGGACACCGGACGGCTCTCATCTCAGACCCCTAAAGGAAGGAGGAGGACATCTTTTTCTGCAAAATTATTGGTATTGTTACGTGTATGAAACAGCTAAAGCACAAAACAAAACAGACTGTTATGTATGTTCTATCATGCCAGTTCATTCCCAAGGCCCTACAGTGTACAGGTCCTTCTCAAAATATTAGCATATTGTGATAAAGTTAATTATTTTCCATAATGTCATGATGAAAATTTAACATTCATATATTTTAGATTCATTGCACACTAAATGAAATATTTCAGGTCTTTTATTGTCTTAATACGGATGATTTTGGCATACAGCTCATGAAAACCCAAAATTCCTATCTCACAAAATTTGCATATTTCACCCGACCAATAAAAGAAAAGTGTTTTTAATACAAAAAACGTCAACCTTCAAATAATCATGTACAGTTATGCACTCAATACTTGGTCAGGAATCCTTTTGCAGAAATGACTGCTTCAATGCGGCGTGGCATAGAGGCAATCAGCCTGTGGCACTGCTGAGGTCTTATGGAGGCCCAGGATGCTTCGATAGCGGCCTTTAGCTCATCCAGAGTGTTGGGTCTTGAGTCTCTCAACGTTCTCTTCACAATATCCCACAGATTCTCTATGGGGTTCAGGTCAGGAGAGTTGGCAGGCCAATTGAGCACAGTGATACCATGGTCAGTAAACCATTTACCAGTGGTTTTGGCACTGTGAGCAGGTGCCAAGTCGGACTGAAAAATGAAATCTTCATCTCCATAAAGCTTTTCAGCAGATGGAAGCATGAAGTGCTCCAAAATCTCCTGATAGCTAGCTTCATTGATCCTGCCCTTGATAAAACACAGTGGACCAACACCAGCAGCTGACACAGCACCCCAGACCATCACTGACTGTGGGTACTTGACACTGGACTTCTGGCATTTTGGCATTTCCTTCTGCCCAGTCTTCCTCCAGACTCTGGCACCTTGATTTCCGAATGACATGCAGAATTTGCTTTCATCCGAAAAAAGTACTTTGGACCACTGAGCAACAGTCCAGTGCTGCTTCTCTGTAGCCCAGGTCAGGCGCTTCTGCCGCTGTTTCTGGTTCAAAAGTGGCTTGACCTGGGGAATGCGGCACCTGTAGCCCATTTCCTGCACACGCCTGTGCACGGTGGCTCTGGATGTTTCTACTCCAGACTCAGTCCACTGCTTCCGCAGGTCCCCCAAGGTCTGGAATCGGCCCTTCTCCACAATCTTCCTCAGGGTCCGGTCACCTCTTCTCGTTGTGCAGCGTTTTCTGCCACACTTTTTCCTTCCCACAGACTTCCCACTGAGGTGCCTTGATACAGCACTCTGGGAACAGCCTATTTGTTCAGACATTTCTTTCTGTGTCTTACCCTCTTGCTTGAGGGTGTCAATAGTGGCCTTCTGGACAGCAGTCAGGTCGGCAGTCTTACCCATGATTGGGGTTTTGAGTGATGAACCAGGCTGGGAGTTTTAAAGGCCTCAGGAATCTTTTGCAGGTGTTTAAAGTTAACTCGTTGATTCAGATGATTAGGTTCATAGCTCGTTTAGAGACCCTTTTAATGATATGCTAATTGTGTGAGATAGGAATTTTGGGTTTTCATGAGCTGTATGCCAAAATCATCCGTATTAAGACAATAAAAGACCTTAAATATTTCAGTTAGTGTGCAATGAATCTAAAATATATGAATGTTAAATTTTCATCATTACATTATGGAAAATAATGAACTTTATCACAATATGCTAATATTTTGAGAAGGACCTGTATGTGAGAAAAATGAATTTCACAGAAGCAGCATGTGCCTTTTCAATAGGACTCTGGGGGTATACGTACATATTTTATTGTTCCTGGTCAGAACCTGATGAGAGGACAAGGCATCCAAATGGTTGGTAAGGACAACAAAACATACACATATTACAACAATTCTCTTGCGTTTGCATGTGACCCCAAGAAATGGCAGCCTCAGTAATAAGGGAAGAACCACACCATTCGAAGCACATGCCAACGGAAACACATTCCACCACGATTGTTTGAGTAGAGAAAAGGAAAATGATTCTTCTTTCTATGTGGGTAACACCACGCAGTGTGGAGGCACATGGGTCTCCAAAGGAAATAATCAAGATGGAACATACTGGGTCGAGGGGGTAGCTTGGTTATGCGGGAATAACGCTTATTTCATATTATCCCCGAATTGGTATGGGGTGTGTGCTCCAGTTTTCACATCTGATGACACTATAATAGGTGATACCCACCTTCCCCAAAAGGCAAAAGAGAGATATAGAAATGAAACCACACGACCCTATCTGGGGAACTAATGTCCCGGATGAATTTAAGCTTTGGCCAAAAGATGAGAAAGTGACACTATCTCTCCTTCCTTGGCTAGGTGTGGGGAAACTAATGCTGCATGTGGAAACTTTAAGCTACCGATTAGGGCTGTTTTTGAATAACTCCATAATAGTAGAAGAGGGCCAAAACACAGAAATGAGTGCTATGCGAGCCATGATCATTCAGAATCGCATGACTTTGGATATTCTAACAGCATCAACGGGGGGCGTTTGCGTTTTGTTGTACAATACCTGTTGCACATATATCCCAGATAATATACATTTCTCAAATATAACAGGGGCACTGAATAACTTGCGCAACCTGCAAAATGTCATGACACATGACCACCCGACTCCCAGCTCCTCTTGGCTAGACTGGATGCTCCAAGGGGGGTGGATGAATTGGGTTAATATTTTCTTATTTGCCTTGTCAATACCTTGTCAATGTGTATTATCCCAAGTTGCAAATGCTTGGTAAAAAGGATAGTAACTCAATCAGTCACAGTCGCATATGCAGCATTGATTCAAGTCGACACAACACTGGAACCAAAAACAGATGACTATGATGACATGTCGTAAATGAATATATCTTCAATGCCTGAGTGTACTCATAATTGTACTTCATAAAATGACCTTATAGCAGAAAATCGAAAGAATTTGCTGTTTAAGTGAAATGAGAAAAAGTGCAATTATGACATGAACAAGGCTTGTTTTAATTCTTTTACTTTTATTACATTTTCTTTTCTTTGATTTATTATATTGTTTTACTTTGCCAGGATTGGTGGTCGCCTTGGGCGGAGGGACCGTGTGAGTGTTTCCCACAATATAATCTGCTTTCCGTCCGTGGGTTTCTGCTCACACAGAGTGTTTTCTTTTACATGTATCTAATCATGATTTATTTGTGATAAAAAAGGAGGGACTGTTAGGGTTTGAAAACTTTTGTATTGTTTATCACTCATGTCTGCTCTAAGTGCCTTTCCCTCCTACATGCCACAGGAAGGGAGATGGGGACAGGAGTGAGTTATGCTTTTATCAGCAGCATCTAAGGGCTGCTCAACCAAGTCCCATTCTCCCTCTCTGTTTAAAATCAAGACACATGAACCCTAACCTTTCTGACCCCACACACACACACACACACACCCTGAATGTTTGTTGAACTGTGTGTGAACCAGCATGTATAAATAAAGAGAGAGGGGTGCCAACACTTTGTAGTCTGCACTGCAGAGTGTGAGCTACCCTTGCTGCAAGTAAAACTGACTCTGTATCGTTCCTTGCCTCTGAGTTGATTAAATAATACCTAACAACAACACATGTTGTCTCAAGGCACTTCACAACAGTCAGGTACATACATTCCAATTAATCCTAACCATTGAACAGTGCAGTCAGAGTTAGTTATTTATTCAAATTGGATAAAACGTTTTTCTATCTAAGGAAACCCAGCAAATTGCATCCAGTCAGTGACTTGCAGCATTCACTTCTCCTGGATAACCATATAGAGACAGTGGACAGTCACTGGCGTTGACTTTGCAGCAATCCCTCATACCGAGCACGCATGTAGCGACAGGGGAGAGGAAAAACTCCCTTTTAACAGGAAGAAACCTCCAGCAGAACCAGGCTCAGTGTGAACGGCCATCTGCCACGACCAACTGGGGGTTTGAGAGAACAGAGCAGAGACACAAAGAGAACAAAGAAGCACTGATCCAGAAGTACTTTCTATGGGAAGGAAAAGTAAATGTTAATGGATGTAGCTCCTTTAGTCGTTTCACCTAGAAAGAAAGAACAGATAAACTCTGAGCCAGTTTTCAAGGTTAGAGTCTGAAACAGAGCACATACAGTTTGTTACAGTTAAGCTCAGTCAATCACCATGTCTAGGAGAGAGAAAGAGTTAAACGCTAAAAGACAGGGCTATGTGGATCATCGGTAGAGGGTGAGCATTAAGTTGTTGCCAGCAGAAGCTCGGACGATTCCCCTCTCCAGAAAGGTGTCACAGGTAGACACAGAGCCTGGCCAGGTGTAGCTTCTAGGAAGAGAAAAGAGAGAACAAAGTTAAAAGCTGAAATAACAACAAATAATGCAAAATTGGAGAGTAGTGTGAGAATGTAGCGAAGAGGGTGAAAGTGGTCGTTATGTCCTCCAGCAGCCTAAGCCTATAGCAGCATAACTACAAAAATAGTTTCAGTTCAGATTATTTAGTTAAACGGCGCTTATTTACAACAATGTCGTCTAAAGGCACCCCACAAAGGGAACCACTGATGGTCATTGTTATACTAAAAACCACAAGGATTGGGATACCTCCCTCTGTCAAACTGATTATAACCATTGGAAAAGAGAAGGGGTCATACAGGTAGCAGAAATGGAGGGTGTGTTTGCACCTCAACCATAACTGAGCCAGTTTAGGCTAAACCTGACTCCCCCTTACGCCAACCATCAGGGAGGGAGGATGGCTCCCTGATAACCTAAGCCACTCTAACTAAAAGCTTTATCAAAAAGGAAAGTTTTAAGCCTAGCCTTAAAAGTAGACAGGGTGTCTACCTCACGGACTAAAACCGGGAGCTGGTTCCACAGGAGAGGAGCCTGATAACTAAAGGATCTGCCCCCCATTCTACTTCTAGAGACTCTAGGAACCACCAGTAAACCTGCAGTCTGAGAACGAAGTGCCCTGTTAGGAACATATGGAACAATCAGATCTCTGATGTATGATGAAGCTAGATCATTAAGGGCTTTATATGTGAGGAGGAGAATTTTAAATTCTATTCTGGATTTAACAGGAGCCAATGAAGGGAAGCTAAAATAGGAGAAATATGATCTCTCTTTTTAATTTTCATCAGAACTCTTGCTGCAGCATTTTGAATCAGCTGAAGGCTTTTAACTGCATTTTGTGGACATCCTGATAGTAAAGAATTACAATAGTCCAGCCTTGAAATAACAAATGTATGGACTAGTTTTTCAGCGTCACTCCTGGATAGGATATTTCTAATTTTGGCAATGTTCCGGAGGTGAAAGAAGGAAATCCTAGAAACCTGTTTAATATGGGATTTAAATTACATGTCCTGGTCAAAAGTAGCACCAAGGTGTTTTACTTTATTACCGGAGGTCAATTTAATGTCATCCAGGTTAAGTGATTGACTAAGCAGTTTCCTTTTTAGACTCCGGTCCAAAGACAAAATCTTCTGTCTTGTCTGAATTTAGAAGCAGAAAATTTACAGTCATCCAAGTTTTTATGTCTTCAAGACATGCTTGTAGTCTATCTAACTGTTAGGGCTCATCAGGATTTATGGATAAGTAAAGCTGAGTATCATCAGCATAACAGTGAAAATGTATCCTATGCTACCTGATAATTTGACCTATTGGAAGCATATATATAGTAAAAACAATTGGCCCAAGTACTGAACCCTGTGGTACTCCACAATTAACCCTGGAGTTTATAGATAATTTATCATTTACATGAACAAACTGGAATCTGCCAGACAAATAAGATTTAAACCAGCCTATCGGTGTTCCCCTGATCCCTGCAGCATATTCCAGCCTTTTTAAGAGAATATTATGGTCGACTGAATCAAATGCAGCACTGAGATCTAATAGAACCAGTACAGACACAAGTCCATCATCTGAGGCCATAAGAAGATCATTAGTGACTTTCAGCAGAGCTTTTTCAGTGCTATGATGAGCTCTGAAGCCTGACTGAAACTCTTCAAACAGGTAATTGCTGTGTAAATGCTCACACATTTGATTAGCAAATATTTTCTCAAGAATTTTAGATAAGAATGGAAGATTGGATATAGGTCTGTAATTTTTCAAGTCATCTCGATCAAGCGAAGGTTTCTTAAGTAAAGGTTTAATTAAAGCTGCGTTAAAAGCCTATGGTACATATCCATTTACTAATGATCTAAAATGGGGCTGGTAATGAGAGGGAACACTTCCTTAAATAATTTGGTTGGGATTGGGTCCAACATACAAGTTGAAGGTTTAGATGAAGCTAATATTTCTGATAACTCAGGAAGCTTCACAGGATCAAAACAGTCCAAACACAAATGAGGTTCTGCAAATTTATTTAAGAAGAATCCCATAAAGTCATGACTGCTAAGAGCTAAGGGAATGGATGGCTCAACAGAGCTATGACTCTGTGTAAGTTTAGCAACTGTACTAAAGAGAAACCTAGGATTATTCTTGTTCTCTTCTATTAATGATGAGAAATAAGCTGTTCTGGCTTGGCGAAGTGTCTTTTTATACAACAGTAGGCTGTTTTTCCAGATTAAGTAGGAATCCTCTAGGTGTGTAGCATGCCATTTTCTCTCCAATTTTCTAACATTGTGCTTTAAGGTATGCAACTCTGAATTAAACCAAGGAGCTAGCCTCCTATGAATGATTACCTTCTTTTTCACGGGGGCTGCATTGTCTAATGCATCACGCAATGATGAAGAAACACTATGAACTAAAGACTCAATTTGTGAAGGGGCAGAAACAGAATTATTGCCCTCCACTGTGCTTTTCAGTGATAATGAGGAAATTAAAAGTGGAACAGATTCTTTAAAGGTTGTTACAGCATCGCCTGATAATGATCTACTATAATGACATTTTCTTTCAGGTGTGGAGTACTCGGTTAAATTAAACTCAAAGGTTATTAAGCAATGGTCAGAAAGGATAGGGTTATGAGAAAATATTGTTATGTCTTTACACTCAATGCCATGTGTCAGCACAAGGTCCAGAGAATGAAGACAAAGGTGGGTAGGTTTGTTAATGTTTTGAGCAAAGCCAATTGAGTCTAAGATAGCATTAAATGCTATATTTAGGCTATCACTTTCAGCGTCAACATGAATGTTAAAATCCCCCACTATAATAACTTTATCTGTATTTAACACTAAATCGGATAAAAGGTCTGAAAACTGATCTAAAAATTGAGAGTAAGGGCCTGGTGGACAGATAATTTGGATGAGGAAAACTAAGGATTAAATATTCAAAAGAGTTGTAGCTATTGATTGGTCTGGGACTAATCAATAAATTGGACTGAAAGATTGTTGCTACTCCTCCTCCTCGCCCAGTATTTCGAGGATTGTGAAAATTTAAATAATTAGTAGGAGTTGACTCATTTATAGTAACATAATCCTCTTGCTGCAGCCAGGTTTCTGTGAGGCAAAATATATCAATCTGATTGTCACAAATCAGGTCACTAACTAGCAATGTCTTTGAAGAGAGAGATCTTATGTTCAGTAAGCCACATTTAATTGTTTTATTTTTCTTTTCGGTCTGAGTTGTATTTATTTTTGTGAGATTTTCCTGATTTCCTCCTTTTAGATTATTTTTTAACCTATTCAATTTTGGCCGTGGGTAAGACAGTGTCTTAATAGGGTAATGGGTGGGTAGCAGTACAGAAGCTGCAGAGATGAGTATTAAACTACGACCCTGCTTCCTGGTGTGAACCCTGGGTTGTCAGAGTTTTGGAGAACTAATAAATTCGGCCAGATTCCTAGAAAGAAGAGCTGCTCCATCCAAAGTGGGATGGATGCCGTCTCTCCGGATCAGACCATGTTTTCTCCAGAAAACTTCCATCGGCTGTCCAGACTGCGAAACTCTTTGTCAAGCATGTTTTTCGCCTTCACGGCATCCCGTCCGTCACACTCTCTGACTGGGGGCCCCAATTCACAGCCCGGGTGTGGCATTGGGAGCCAAAGTCTCACTAACCTCGGGTTACCACCTGCAGTCCAATGGCCAGGTCGAGCGGCTGAATCAAGAACTAGAGTCAGCTCTAAGGTGTGTCACATTAACTAACCCGTCTGAGTGGAGTGTCCACTTACCTTGGATAGAGTACTCTCACAATTCTCATGTTTCCACCGCTACAGGGCTGTTGCCTTTCCAAATAACCCTCGGATACCAGGCACCTTTGTTTCCCCTGGACAAAGAGGCTGGCTCTACCTCAGTGCGAGGTCACATCCGACGGTGCCGCAAGATCTGGAACCAGACTGTCAGAGCCCTTCAGCAGACTTCCACACTGAACAATAAGTATGCGGACAGACGTCGGGTGCCGGCTCTGGAGTACCGCCCGGGTCAGAAGGTGTGTCTGGCTGCCCGGGACATTCCCTTCGAGTCCCTTTCTAAGAAGTTATCTCCCCGGTTCATTGGTCCTTACCCAATAGAGTCTCTGGTTAGCCCCACGTCCGTCCGTCTCAGCTTGCCTGCTAGTTTTTGTATTCATCCAGTATTTCACATTTCTCAGCTGAAACCTGTCCATACCAATACGCTTTGCCTTACTCCTGAGCCCCCTCCTCCTGCCCGAGACTTCCAAGGCCATCCTGCCGAAACGGTCTGCTGGATCGTGGCTGCCCGTTGCCGTGGCCAGGGCTGGCAGTATTTGGTCGACTGGGCTGGCTACGGTCTGGAAGATCACTTGTGGGTTCCGAAGTCCTTCGTCCTGGATCCTTCGCTTCTCCGGGACTTCCACCCCTCTCGAGCTGGGTCTTCCGGGCCGCCAAGTGGTGGCCGTTGAGGGCGAGGTGGTGTCAGAGTCTGGATTCTGTCTTTAGCTGCTACTAACTATTTTCAGCCACTAGGTGTCGACTGAGACTGTTCTCGGAGGGTAACAGGTGCGGCGGATTGAGATGATCACTTGGGGAGGTATAAAGAGGATGGATTGCCAGTACATCGTCGCCTGAGTGTTTGCCTATGCGGTATTTCAACCTGGCCAGAATTTTCTTGTCTGTTACAAGTTACCTGTCCTTGTGAAGTAACTCTCATCTTTCTTTAGAGCTTTGATTCCGCCTCGCTTCCTGGAGAACTGGAGATCATACCCAACCAAACAAAGAAGAACCTGGACTACTTATCAGCTGGCAATCCGTCTGAGCCCCGCCGAGCTGAATCTGTCCGCCCTGCGACGGTCTTCCAGTCTCCAGCCTCCGAAACCCTGGTGGCCTAGAACGCAGCTATCCGCAGGTCTGGGCTCACCTCTCTCTTCCTGGTGGATCAGAACCCAGCTAGGTCTGTACTACAGTCTGTTAATTTCCAATTATCCTGCAAGACCATTTTTTACCATCCCTCTCTGTTGCAGTTTCCAGGCCCGAGCAGCGACCGTCGTTTCCCACTCCAGTCTGTTAATAAACTTCCTAAACGGTTCTCTGTTCTCTGGGTGCTTCTGTTTATGTGGGTCAGATCAGCCCTTAACATTATGACACAAACCAATAGACTAGTACAAAGTACTAGTACTAGTACAAAAAATGCATTCTGATTATGACACTGCATAGCAGTTTCAATTAGAATACAAAGATTTCTTCCCTGGAATGTCAGAAAGTGATGGTGTTTGTCCAAATTACAGCCTCAGGCCCTTTGTTGTCACTGTATAACTTTGTGACCAAGATGGTTTTGTGCGTATGTGTATGTCTGTAAGTGCATGTGTGTTGTGATTGGGGATGGAATTAGATCTGGATGGTTTCATGACTAATACCACTTTGGGGAATCTCGATGATTTTCGTAAAAATGATCTGATAGTGATTCCTGCAAGCTTTGAAATAGTTGTTACAAAGCAAGATAAAAAGCAGGTTCTCAAATGGCAAATTTACTCCATGAACGTTCTTCCTGCTGAAGTAATAATCACCCAGTGAGGTTGTGGTGCCTGATGAGGAGGTGCGTAAAATGGAGCTAAAAGTGGAGTTGCATCGTTTTGCGCTTCAAA
This sequence comes from Girardinichthys multiradiatus, assembly GCF_021462225.1. NCBI lineage: Eukaryota > Metazoa > Chordata > Actinopteri > Cyprinodontiformes > Goodeidae > Girardinichthys > Girardinichthys multiradiatus. The sequence goes on from NC_061795.1 coordinate 15,928,507, forward strand.
AAAAAGAGGCACCAGCAATAGTTTGACTTCTACACTACCATCATTCAATCTGTCCTGTCTTCATCCGTCTCAGTGTGGTTTGGCTCATCCACAAAACAGGACAGGTGCAGGCTGCAACAAATAATCAGGAATGCAGAGAGAATAATCAGGGCTGACCTTCCCTCCATCAAGGACTTATACAGGTCTAGGGTCAGGAAAAGAGCTGCTAAAATCTCTGTAGACCCCACATACCCTGCACATAAACTGTTCAGAGCTTTACCTTCAGGCCGCCACTACAGAGCACTGTTCGCTAAAACAAGCCGCCACAGAGACAGTCTCTTCCCCCAGGCTGTTTCTCTGTTGAACATTCAATAGAGTACAAAACAACAGCATACAGATGTTATAAATGTGTATATTGTACATTGTAAATATGTACATTCTGTAATACAAAAACAAAACCAAAGAGCAAAGTGTACCGGAGTCAAATTCCTTGTTTGTATGTACGTACTTGGCAATAAAACTCATTCTGATTCTGATTCTGATAAATTGGAAATGGAAGCACCTGCAAGATGAGAGTCAGTGCGCGTTTCTAGTGTTCAAAGCAGCAGTCCCGTGAAGGAAAGTTTCACATTTCTGAAAAGTAAAAAACGTGACCCTTTGACCCAAAATGGCTGGCTTCTTGTTGGCTTTTAGGCATACCCCCAAGAGACTTTTCATGATTTTGAGGGATCTACCTATGTACCAAAATTAAAATCTCTATGAGCTAGCAGTTGGCCTATTTCAGTTTAGGGGGCACTGTAGAACTGTTGTGGAAGCTTAAAGCTTTGTTTGTTAGATTAAAAGTGTTATTGTGTTTACCATTACAAAATGAATTCTGTGAAGAATTGTTCACTCTGAGTAAACATGCAAGCCGTCTGGAAACAGATTACATTAGGGAAAAGTTCTTGGCGTGAGGAATAATTGATGGGCTTGTTATTGCGTTTCAGCTGGGAAAGTTGTGATACCTCTAACTGCTGCCAGGTCACTCTGACATTAGAGTTTTGCATCCAGATAAGTGATGAAATTGTTATTGTAAACTGTCACCTAGGCCAATCTGATCTTGTCCAGATGTCTGGATGGAGTGTATTCCCAGAACTGTGACAGAGAACCAATGTTGTGGATGCCAAAAGTTTTACGTAAATGAGTATGATGATTTTAATTGGTCAAGAGGACCCCAATACACACCAATGCTTTGTATCTGTAAAAAACCGCCCTTTAAGGACTGAAAAGCGGGGATACTTCTGGAATTTTTGATGAAGATGTTTTGTGCGCTGTAAGAAAATAAAAAGTTCCCCCTGTGAAGGCTGGGAAGAGAGATTTCTCTGAGTTTTGTGTTAATTGCTCAGTAGTAAGACCGCCCTCTTCCACAAATTGGTGACTCCAACGTGATTCAATCTACAGGGAGAGGTTTGCGGTCCCCCTCCGAAGAGCAGAGCCTTGGCAGGCTGTGGTTCGGGGCCCACAACAAGAGGAGGTGAGTTCTTGTGACTTTTCTTGTTGAAAGAAATTCAGCTGCCCGGACCCTCGACTGGAGGAGTGTAGATAGAGACTTTGGTCTCTCTCTTTTTCTCTCTTCTCACAGTCTCCACGGTATCCCGCATGCAGGACGACTGCCACAAAATAAAAAGTTGGAATTGGCTCTTGGCAGTCTCAAAATGAGTATTGCGCACCCCCTGCTTTTTTCGTGGTACCAAGACAGGAATAGTCATACAGTACAGACCAGAAGTTTGGACACACCTTCTCATTCAAAGAGTTGCCTTTATTTTCATGACTATGAATATCGTAGCTTCACACTGAAGGCATCAAAACTATGAATTAACACATGTGGAATTATATACTGAACAAAAAAGTGTGAAACAACTGAAAATATGTCATATTCTAGGTTCTTCAAAGTAGCCACCTTTTGCTTTGATTACTGCTCCTCACACTCTTGGCATTCTGTTGATGAGCTTCAAGAGGTAAATTAAGAGCTGTGAACTAATGATTTTTAAATCTGATTATTGTCCAAGCAGAAATAATACACTAATAGGTCTGTGGATATTTAGCCAATCCTTCAATCTTTGCAGAAAGCTAACATCATTGTTCAATGCAGCAGTAATCAACCTGTGGTTCCTGGACTCCTGAAGCCTGTGAGCCATAGATTTTGGGTCCATAAAATTATAATACTTAATTAAAAGTAGACCGATTACCTATTAAAACAGATCTAAGCCAATGATGAGTTCCAGTCATTTTGGTGGCTTTAAAATGCAATAATACTCAAAATGTCTACTATGGGGAACAGATTGGGGCTGAAGAGTTTTGTTTTGGAGCCAAGGTTAGGATTCTTTATAACGGAATAAAGACAAGTAAAATCTTTTATTTTAGGAAAAGAAAAGAAATAAAGGCCCTCTGAACACTAAAGAGGATGGTCGGCTCAAACTACAGTCTCCTTGTTTGATTCCTTAGGGGTTTTAAAGATTAAAAGAATACCTAGGAGTACACAAGGTAATTTCAGATTACTAAGAATTTAAATATTGACACATTTATCAGCATTTACATAAATTAAAGAGGGGTTCTAGTAATAATTTTCTCCCCAACTCTCAAAATTTAAATAGCCCAAATTAAAGAAAATTATGTCTGTTCTCCTTTTGAAACACTATGTGGGAACAAAGTCCAGTTCGAAGTCAAGCTTCTTATCTTAATTTCTGACTGAGTCTAACACTGCAGTTTTGTTTTGTTTGGGTATGCCATAAAAATGTCAATGCCAACTTAAAATACTTCTTTGCACTTAACCTGAGCAGAGAAATTCTTGAATACAGCTGGGATCAAATTGAGCAAAACAAAAAGAGAATTATAACAGTAACTCTCAGGATTGTAGTTATTATTATTACAGAGTTACAGTACAAAGAATTGGCAAAGGGTTTCAGCATCAGTGAATTTGGATTCATGTTAGAGAAACTGTTGCTGTGTTTCTAAATAGTTTGAGATCTCATTGGACTATGTGCTCTCATCTTAATAAGGATCCTGAAGATTGTCATAACGAAATTGATCAATTACAGCATTAAGAGATATGGCTGAGAAAACAAATATTTTGATAAGAGATTGTTAAAAATGTCTTTGAATTCTTGAAGCTTCAAATTTGGCCATTTGTCTGTCTTTGCTGTTTTGTCTTTGTTTTGTTGGACTGAATGTTTTTTTATATGTTGCATGACACAATAATCCATGTTTAGAATTGTCAGGTTGAATGTATATACATTAAATGTTCACCATTATCACTCACATATATTTCTTGTCTATTCTAAAAGGTCCGATGCAGATGTGACCAAGCGTTCTGAAACATTCTGCATTCACTTGTTATTTTGGTCTATGTGTAGCTGGTTTCACAACACCCGAAAGCAGAACCAGCTGTTCCTCTTTCCACTCTCTAACTCTGCCTGACCTGTGTTGCACCCCTATTTTGTAACCTGATATGTCTGTTTACTTTGCTGTATAAAATAAACTCCGTCGGTGATCACACCTCTGTAGTCCACTGCAGATCAGTGTGATTACCCTCGCTGCGAGTAGAAACCGTCTCTGTGTCGTTCCTCTGAGTCTGACTGTTGGTTTGAGCTGATCACTCATTCCACACCCCAACAAGAATATTGTTTCTAAATCCCAGATTGATTAAAACCTTGAGTTTTCAGGAGAATTAAGAAGCAGCTTGTTTCTGAGGTAGGTGCATGTTAACAGTTTTGCAGTTTAAGGTTCGCTAAGATGGGTTGGAATGAAGAAACTGTGGGGCCTGCCCATAGGCTGCCCATCAGAGGTTAGTTCTGCCTGACTCTGCCGACCAACCAGGTTTGTTCATGCCTTTGCTTTCATGGTAATGCTCAGCATCTCCCTTCTTGAGTTTTAACACTGTTTAAGAGACAATAGAATCAAAAGGCTTGTAGTGATTCTTGCCTTGAAAACATGTTTTTATATAATAATTAAGGATGTAGCATGACTTTTAGATTTATGTGTTTTACTATTAAAAGGCTAATGAAATAGTTTAAACTAGTTTGAAGACTTAGTTTTGCATGCAGAATCATTGGTGATTTATTAGATTGAAAGTTTTCCCTGGTGCCATTAAGCTAGCTGACAGTTCAAGATATGCCAAAAGTAAGGAATATATTTTTGATAAAGAATCAGAGTTATGATTTCATACTTGGTGAGAATTATTTATTAGATTAACTTTGTAGAGTTTATGCATCAAAATGACATCTGATTTCCATTAATCTAATACTCATCTTTATTCAAGATAAATCAGGATGATATGTGACTTATTTCTAAGTGAGACATTGATAAATTGCACAATAACTGAAGTTTGTGTTTTGTTGTTAATGGAACTGAATGGCAGTTAAAAACATCAGGATTTTTTTTATGTTGCTTTTGGTAATTTCATGGTGACATAGTTATGTCAGAATTCATTTCTTTGGGTTTTTGTAATGCGATCCTGCTTACTAGAATATTCTTTTTTAAACTTTTTGCTGGATTGTCGCATGGGTTGGACTCTGTGCCAGCAGAGGGGAATGTCAGAATAAAGAATAAAGTAACATGAGGTTACAAAAAAGTTTTAGCACTCATGGAGAAAGGGCAGCTCATACCTCCAGTGAGGACTTAGTGACAATGCGAGAGACGTTGTACTTTGTTTATATAAATGGTGCATAGCTCACTAAGATCACATTCTGAAAACCTGTCTGAAAGTATGGTGTTGATTCTTTTGTGAAAGTTTACATCTCCACCGGTTAGGCAATTTTTGAAATTTTCTTTGGGTATTCTGAAACTATAGAAATAATGACCTGTAATCAGACCTTCCTCAAACATCATATGTCACATTTTTTTATATTCAGAATATTTAGCTGATGGTCACTGCTAGTATACTAGGTGGAGTCAGAAAATTAATTCTCTTTGATTTTGCTGGATGTTTTGATGAAGTTCATGTAATTAAGCACCTAGGCTTGAGAATGGGACTTTGAAATAAAAAATTTGCCAAGTGTTGTGAAGGCTCTGCTTATTGTTTTCATTTACAATTGAGACTTTTGAAGTGCTGTTTGACACGTCTCCTAGTTTGGGCATGGGGATATTGCTAAGATCTCTGCCTTCCACATCTTTGTGTAAAGAGAGGATGTTGTTTTACTGTCAAAACCTGTCCACTGTGCTTTTTCAAGTTTCACAGACTGTGAAGGCTGCATTGCTGGAAACAGTCACTTCCAAACTCCACTCCTTGGTTCCAGGAGAACACACTTGAAGTCCAGATGCTGGAATGGCCCATATCAGATCCTACACCGTTGTTAAGGTAGCAGAACGTGTTACCTGGGTCTATGCGACACACTGCAAGGTGTTCATGGGAATACCACCTGAGCAGCATCCTGGTTCTGAACCCCCTGCCTAGAGGAGCTTCCTACGACCGCCCACCTGTGCCAGACTGGTAACAGGGCAGCTTGAAGCGCAGAAGCCACTCAGGAGAGGCAGCAGGATTTTAAAAATTTGTTTATGATTTGTTTTCTCTGAAAAACCAATCATCTATACCAGAAGAAAGGACATTTCACTTCAAGGTCACGATGGTCTGTTCTGATGCTAATGATTGGTATTGTAGGTACTTTTATGACTCTTGTGTTCATTTGGAGAAGAGGGTACAGCAACAACAATTTGTGCCTAATCTGAGTGATTATGCCAATAATACTCATCAGCTGATTCGAAGAGAGATTCATCACATTCCTGACTACCATGATCATGCTGATAATGTTTGGTGGCAACTGATGTATCAAACTGTGAGGAAGATAAGAAATGACAGTTGCTATGTTTGTTGTTTGATTCCATGTGCTATTAATGATCAACCATTTTTGGTACCTGTTCCTATTGAATCTGCATCTATTCTAACTACTTTCTTTCCAGATAGGCAAAATAAACAGCTGGTGGAGGTTATTTTTCCTTGGGTGAGGAATTACATTGTAAGGCAAAGCATAAATGTTTGTAGATTTTCTAGAGAGACTAATTTAATATGTGCTACTACAGGAACTCTTTATAGATTTTGGGGTAATAGGAATCAATAAGATATCCAGATATAGATATAGATATAGATATTTGTATTGCTCAGGAGGAAAACACACCTTACATCTGTTTCATGTGCTTTAACCAACAGACATAAATTTGAGTCCTGTCCTATCAGAACTGCTGCTTATACCATTTCAGGATCTTCGATCCCAGAGCCTTTTGTGTTAACTCTTAATCTTACAGCCTTACCGAATGGAAGTAAATTGAATGGCCAGGCAGGTAAATTACCCAGGGTTCTTGTTACTTTTCCTAGTAGAGATGGGTATCCGTGTCCTAAGAACATGGTTTGGATGTGTGGAAATAGATAATATCTGTATCTGCCTGCTAATTGGTCTGGAGTATGTTATTTAGCTCATTTACTACCTACAGTCAGGGTAATGTCAGCATACCACCAAAAAGGACCAACCAAATCCAACAGGATTAACTGTGGACGCAAGAGGAAGCTGTCTGAAAGGGATGTTTGGGTGCTAACCCGGATTGTATCCAAAAAACATAAAACCATGGCTGCCCAAATCACGGCAGAATTAAATGTGCACCTCAACTCTCCTGTTTCCACCAGAACTGTCCGTCGGGAGCTCCACAGGGTCAATATACACGGCCGGGCTGCTATAGCCAAACCTTTGGCCACTCATGCCAATGCAAAACGTCGGTTTTAATGGTGCAAGGAGCACAAATCTTGGGCTGTTGACAATGTGAAACATGTATTGTTCTCTGATGAGTCCACCTTTACTGTTTTCCTCACATCCGGGAGAGTTACGGTGTGGAGAAGCCCCAGAGAAGCGTTCCACCCAGACTGTTGCATGCACAGAGTGAAGCGTGGGGGTGGATCAGTGATGGTTTAGGCCAGTGGTTCCCAAACTTTTTGTCCTGGGCCCCCCTTTGATTTATAGGTAAATGTTGCTGCCCTCCACACATTGACCCTCCAACCAGACACACGTATTTTGTTTTCAAACTCTCGTCTCTCTCGTCGTCTTCCGCTTATCCGGGACCGGGTCGCGGGGGCAGCAGACTCAACAGAGACGCCCAGACGTCCCTCTCTCCAGACACCTCCTCCAGTTCCTCCAGGGGGAGCCCAAGGCGTTCCCAGGCCAGCCGAGAGACATAGTCCCTCCAGCGTGTCCTGGGCCGTCCCCTGGGCCTCCTCCCGGTGGGACGTGCCTGGAACACCTCCCGAGGAAGGCGTCCAGGAGGCATCCGGTATAGATGCCCGAGCCACCTCAACTGGCTCCTCTCGATGTGGAGGAGCAGCGGCTCTACTCCGAGCCCCTCCCGGATGGCCGAGCTCCTCACCCTATCTCCAAGGGAGTGCCCGGCCACCCTACGGAGGAAACTCATTTCAGGCGCTAGTATCCGGGATCTCATTCTTTCGGTCATGACCCAAAGTTCATGGCCATAGGTGAGGGTAGGAACGTAGACCGACCAGTAAATTGAGAGCTTTGCTTTTCGGCTCAAACTCTATTGCAATTTATTTTACAACTCAGTAAACTGCAGTAAATTACAGGTTGCAATAAAATAAACTAGAGTCATTCAAGTAACAAAACAACAAACCATTTTACCTTTTACAGTGTAAATATTTCAAAAGTAAAATGTTTTACAGTTTAACAATATTCAACATTGCTATTAACACGTTTTTAAAAAATGTGAAAAATTGGTGTAAAACACAAACAACTCCCTGAGAGGAAAAATAAGGTTTCTTGTGAAAACAGCATCTTTCATATATTTTTAGTGACTGGTGTGAGCCTGCTTGTTGCTGCAGATCTTCTCAAATCTGGGTTGCAATTGTGAGATTGCCACTCTAAGTTCGTTTTCAATGTCGAGCTTTGATCTGTATTTTGTCTTGATTGAGGCCATTGCAGAAAAACCTGTCTCACAAAGGTAGGATGTGGCAAAAGGGAGAAGTATGGCCAGGGCTCTCTTACCTAGCAGTGGATAATCTTTCTCCACTCCAATCCAAAATGCAGCCAGTGTCTTTGACTTAAACTTGTTGAATTAGAGGTGACATCAATGAACTGTTCCTCCTCTAATGTGCTGAAGTTTGTAGGTGGTTTTGCACAGAAGGGATCACGGATCCAGTCATATTCTTTGGAATCCTGCACCAGGAAATATCTCAAGAAATGTTTCTGAAGGGCAGAGATGTGTGCTTGCATGCATGAGATCACTGTGTTCTGCAGCTTGTTGTCTTCAATGAATAATTTCAAGTTCTCAAATGAGTCCACATTACCGTTTTTCAGTCGCTGCTGCCAAAGTTTTCTGATGAATGATGTGATTTTATCTGCCAGATGTGGGAGGTGTGTGTTTGTGCCCTGCATCTACAAATTCAGTTCATTCAGTTTTAAAAACATGTCACTGAGGTATGCAAGTTTCATCAGGAACTTGTTACAGGAAAATCTGTGGGCAAGTCCACAGCCTTCTTCCTTCAAAAAGATGCGGATCTCATCTCGCAGCTCAAAGAACCTGGACAACACCTTCCCACGTGACAACCATCGGGACTCGCTGTGAAACAACATGGCTTTGTGCTCAGAGCCCATTTCCTCACACAGTGCCGAAAAGAGACAGGCTTTGACAGGTCGTATTTTGATGTAGTTGACTGTGGCGATGACATCGGTCATTACTTCATTAAGCTCGGAACTTAGCTGTTTAGACGCCAGTGCTTCGCGGTGTATCATGCAGTGCGTCCATTGCACATTAGGGGAGACACGCTTGATGAGCGCTTGCAGCCCTCCTCGTTTCCCAGCCATAGCCTGCGCCCCGTCAGTGCAGATCCCCACACAGTCCTCCCATTTCAGATTGGCCTCTTTCAAGTATGAGTCAATGATTTTAAACAGTTCCTCTGCAGTAGCTCTGCCGGGAACTTGTTTGCAGAAAAGCAACTCCTCCCTCATGTCATCTCCATCTATGAATCTGACATAAGTTATCAGTAAGTAGTCTTTGTTACTGTCGGTGGCTTCATCCATCTGCATCGGCTGTCACGCACCTTTTCATTAAGTTGCTCCTCTATGTCCTTTGAAATGTCATTAATGTGCCTACCGATAGTATTATTAGACAGAGGAATAGCCCGTAGTTTGCTGGCTGCTGTGTCATCAATCATAGTCGAAACTATGTCCATAGCACAAGGAAGTATTAATTCATCCGCGATTGTGTGCGGCTTTTTACACTTTGCCACCCGGTAGGCAACTTTATATGAGCTGAGTTGAACGTTTGCCGGTACATTTGCAGCTTTAGTAAAGAGACATTGCTGGGCACGGCAGTTTACGAGTTTTTGTCGAAAAAAATCAACTGCCTTATCTTTGTGCTCTGGATGTTTTGTCTCCAAGTGGCGTCTGAGCTTGTTAGGCTTCAAACTGTCACAAGTTAGCACTTTAAGACAGACAACACACTGCGGTCTCTCCTCATTACCCACCATTGTGCAGGTGAATCCCAAGGCAAGATATGATTTGTCATATTTTCTAACCTTTGGCTTTGAAGAAAGTTGTTTTGGAAGCAAATTTGGTGATTCTTCATCTTCTTTTTTACGTTTTTGTGGGAGTCCCGCCAGAAACCTGTCCATTATGCTAACAGTGTCCAAGCATTCTTTTTTTCAGTTATTCATACTGCGCCCCCCCTGCAATGACGCTGAGCCCCCCCTAGGGGGCGCGCCCCCCACTTTGGGAACCTCTGGTTTAGGCTTCCATATCATGGCATTCCATTGGCCCAATACTTGTGCTAAATGGGCGCGTCACTGCCAAGGACTACCAAACCATTCTTGAGGACCATGTGCATCCAATGGTTCAAACATTGTATCTTGAAGGTGGTGCTGTGTATCAGGATGACAATGCACCAATACACACAGCAAGACTGGTGAAAGATTGGTTTGATGAACATGAAAGTGAAGTTGAACATCTCCCATTGCCTGCACAGTCACCAGATCTAAATATTGTTGAGCCACTTTGGGGTGTTTTGGAGGAGTGAGTCTGGAAACGTGTTCCTCCACTAGTATCACGTAGGGACCTGGCCACTATCCTGCAAGATGAATGGCTTAAAATCCCTCTGACCACTGTGCAGGACTTGTATATGTCATTCCCAAGACGAATTGACGCTGTATTGGCCGCAAAAGGAGGCCCTACACCATACTAATAAATTATTGTGGTCTAAAACCAGGTGTTTCAGTTTCATTGTCCAACCCCTGTACTTACAACCCACAGTCATTACTTATGATTCAATCACTCCATTATTAGAAAGGTAGACAAATGGCAAAAGAGAGCTAGGATTCCATTTTGGAAAGGGATTTTGGGTACACTTGTTCCTAGTTATGGTGCTGCTAATGCAATAGGATTAATGAGTTGTCAGTTGAGTTAGAAAATCTTACTGCTTTAACTGAAGAGGTTTCACTGTTCTGACCAAGGAGCAGCAGGCTATAAGAATTATGAGTTTGCAAAATAGGATGAGAGGGGTGGTGTTTGTCATTTAATTGGGGAACAGTGTTGCACTTTTATTCCTGATGTGTCTAACAATATGATAAGTATCCATGATAAATTAGAGGAGTTGCTGACGGCCCAACAGAATGAAAATATGGGTTCCTCTTGGAATCTGGTCCTGGTTCATTACTGGTGGTTGGACATCCTGGTTAATAAAGATTGGAGTAATTCTTTATTTTTCTTTTTGATTTTGATGTTGTGATGGAAATTCTTGCAGTAAGCATTCCAAAGTGTATGACCTTTGGTTTACCTCACTCCCGTGAACATCTGTGTTAGAGGAGGAAGCTGTAAAAGCCATTATCAGAAGTTTAATGGTTAAGGACATTTGTTACGGTGATGCCTCGGGGAGAGTAGATGGTTGTTCCTAGGTAACCTTCTCACCTCTGAACCCGAGAAGGGTCTGGGGTCGTAAAACACAGACTCTTTGAAGTTGAGATAACACTGTCATGTTCTGGTATAAATACTGTGTGTAAATGTTGTTTGGGGCTCTGTTTCACTGACTAACCTCAGTGTCAGGGTCTCCAAACGCTGATGCCTTTGAATAAAACTTATAAAGACAAAATCCGGATTTTCTCTTGTTATGAGTCAACTTCTACCCACTTTGATAAGAAAATTCCACAACAATTTTAGCGTCACGAACAGGATCTAACGTGCCAGAGGAGACTGCAGGATGGGACACGGACGCCTGGCCAGCCTGGAGACGTTGTCCTCAGTCCACTTCCATTTTACGGAGGGGAGTTCTGGTGCCCGCCTGCGGCTTCTGGCTGATTAGATCCGAACAATTTGTCGTCAAATATATCTGGGTGAGAAGTTGCTCTGTATGATATAATGTATATTATTATTTTTATTACACATTAACCATCATCTCCTAACTAATTAATTAGGTTCCAGAGTTGCGAGAGGGAGGACATCAGCTGAGTGCCCGGTTACCCTGCAAAGAAATGGCAGGGAGGTTCTCATTGGTAACAATGGGATAAAGCAAAACACAGGGTTTTGCGGGTGGTTTTTAGCAATTTTCTACACCTCATAAAGGAGAAAAGCCAGTGGGCAGACGTGCCGCTGAACAGGTAAAAAAAAAAAATGGTTCCGGAACCTTGAGGCATCAGGGGTGTCTCCTTCTTCATACTCTGATTTATAAAATAATGAAAGGAAAAGGTGGGGATGATTGTGTTAAATGTGCTTTAATTTGGAAGATACGTTTGGTTTTTCACAGTGTGGAAGTTTGAGTGTAAATAAGTTAAATAGTTTAAATAGTTTCAAGTAAAACAGTTGATGGAAAAATAAAAAATAAAAAAACATAAGAAAAATATTAAAAAGCACAGAGTGCATCAATTCCTGAAGGAAGTTTTGTTTGTCTTAAATATTGCGATCAGTTGGAAAAGAAGGTAAAAGTGAAAAGGGACATTAGAGATGCGAAAAGAAAGTTGTTTTAGAAAGGAGTATAGTTCATGTTGTGGAAGGAAGTGACAGGCAGGGGGACAACTGACTGACTGACTGATAATATTTCTTTGTGCAAAATCTGAACCTATACTAAACTTTTCTTCTGCCTCTCTCACACACAAATACACACATACAAGTCCTTCTCAAAATATTAGCATATTGTGATAAAGTTCATTATTTTCCATACTGTCATGATGAAAATTTAACATTCATATATTTTAGATTCATTGCACACTAACTGAAATATTTCAGGTCTTTTATTGTCTTAATACGATTGATTTTGGCATACAGCTCATGAAAACCCAAAATTCCTATCTCACAAAATTAGCATATCATTAAAAGGGTCTCTAAACGAGCTATGAACCTAATCATCTGAGTCAACGAGTTAACTCTAAACACCTGCAAAAGATTCCTGAGGCCTTTAAAACTCCCAGCCTGGTTCATCACTCAAAACCCCAATCATGGGTAAGACTGCCGACCTGACTGCTGTCCAGAAGGCCACTATTGACACCCTCAAGCAAGAGGGTAAGACACAGAAAGAAATTTCTGAACGAATAGGCTGTTCCCAGAGTGCTGTATCAAGGCACCTCAGTGGGAAGTCTGTGGGAAGGAAAAAGTGTGGCAGAAAACGCTGCACAACGAGAAGAGGTGACCGGACCCTGAGGAAGATTGTGGATTGAGTCTGGAGTAGAAACATCCAGAGCCACCGTGCACAAGCGTGTGCAGGAAATGGGCTACAGGTGCCGCATTCCCCAGGTCAAGCCACTTTTGAACCAGAAACAGCGGCAGAAGCGCCTGACCTGGGCTACAGAGAAGCAGCACTGGACTGTTGCTCAGTGGTCCAAAGTACTTTTTTCGGATGAAAGCAAATTCTGCATGTCATTCGGAAATCAAGGTGCCAGAGTCTGGAGGAAGACTGGGGAGAAGGAAATGCCAAAATGCCAGAAGTCCAGTGTCAAGTACCCACAGTCAGTGATGGTCTGGGTGCCGTGTCAGCTGCTGGTGTTGGTCCACTGTGTTTTATCAAGGGCAGGGTCAATGCAGCTAGCTATCAGGAGATTTTGGAGCACTTCATGCTTCCATCTGCTGAAAAGCTTTATGGAGATGAAGATTTCATTTTTCAGCACGACCTGGCACCTGCTCACAGTGCCAAAACCACTGGTAAATGGTTTACTGACCATGGTATCACTGTGCTCAATTGGCCTGCCAACTCTCCTGACCTGAACCCCATAGAGAATCTGTGGGATATTGTGAAGAGAACGTTGAGAGACTCAAGACCCAACACTCTGGATGAGCTAAAGGCCGCTATCGAAGCATCCTGGGCCTCCATAAGACCTCAGCAGTGCCACAGGCTGATTGCCTCCATGCCACGCCACATTGAAGCAGTCATTTCTGCCAAAGGATTCCCGACCAAGTATTGAGTGCATAACTGTACATGATTATTTGAAGGTTGACGTTTTTTGTATTAAAAACACTTTTCTTTTATTGGTCGGATGAAATATGCAAATTTTGTGAGATAGGAATTTTGGGTTTTCATGAGCTGTATGCCAAAATCATCCGTATTAAGACAATAAAAGACCTGAAATATTTGAGTTAGTGTGCAATGAATCTAAAATATATGAATGTTAAATTTTCATCATGACATTATGGAAAATAATTAACTTTATCACAATATGCTAATATTTTGAGAAGGACCTGTATAGCATTGAGTGTAAAGACATAACAATATTTTCTCATAACCCTGTCCTGTCTGACCATTTCTTAATAACCTTTGAGTTTAATTTAACCGAGTACTCCACACCTGAAAGAAAATTTCATTATAGTAGATCATTATCATACGATGCTGTAACAACCTTTAAATAATCTGTTCCACTTTTAATTTACTCATTATCACTGAAAAGCACAGTGGAGGGCAATAATTCTGTTTCTGCCCCTTCACAAATCGATTATTTTGTTCATAGTGTTTCTTCATCATTGCGTGATGCATTAGACAATGCAGCCCCCCTGATAAAGAAGGTAATCATTCGTAGGAGGCTGGCTCTCTGGTTTAATTCAGAGCTGCGTACTTTAAAGCACAATGTTAGAAAAATGGAGAGAAAATGGCGCTCTACACACCTAGAGGATTCCTACTTAATCTGGAAAAATAGCCTACTGTTGTATAAAAAGAGACTTCGCCAAGCCAGAACAGCTTATTTCTCATCATTAATAGAAGAGAACAAGAATAATCCTAGGTTTCTCTTTAGTACAGTTGCTAAACTTACACAGAGTCATAGCTCTGTTGAGCCATCCATTCCCTTAGCTCTTAGCAGTCATGACTTTATGGGATTCTTCTTAAATAAATTTGCAGAACCTGATTTGTGTTTGGACTGTTTTGATCCTGTGAAGCTTCCTGAGTTATCAGAAATATTAGCTTCATCTAAACCTTCAACTTGTATGTTGGACCCAATCCCAACCAAATTATTCAAGGAAGTGTTCCCTCTCATTACCAGCCCCATTTTAGATAATTAGTAAATGGATATGTACCATAGGCTTTTAACGCAGCTTTAATTAAACCTTTACTTAAGAAACCTTCGCTTGATCGAGATGACTTGAAAAATTACAGAGCTTTATCCAATCTTCCATTCTTATCTAAAATTCTTGTGAAAATAGTTGCTAATCAAATGTGTGAGCATTTACACAGCAATGACCTGTTTGAAGAGTTTCAGTCAGGCTTCAGAGCTCATCATAGCACTGGAACAGCTCTGCTGAAAGTCACTAATGATATTCTTATGGCCTCAGATAATGGACTTGTGTCTGTACTGGTTCTGTTAGTTCTCAGTGCTGCATTTGATACAGTCGATCATAATATTCTCTTAGAAAGGCTGGAATATGCTGTACGGATCAGGGGAACAGCGCTAGGCTGGTTTAAATCTTATCTGTCTGACAGATTCCAGTTTGTTCATGTAAATGATAAATCATCTTTAAACTCCAGGGTTAATTGTGGAGTACCACAGGGTTCAGTACTTGGGCCAATTCTCTTTACTATATATATATACTTCCAATAGGTCAAATTATCAGGCAGCATAAGATAAATTTTCACTGTTACGCTGATGATACTCAGCTTTACTTATCCATAAATCCTGATGAACCCAACCAGTTAGATAGACTACAAACATGTCTTGAAGATATAAAAACTTGGATGACTTAAAGTTTTTTGCCTCTAAATTCAGACAAGACAGACGTTGTCATCTTTAAAAAAGAAACTGCTTAGTCAATCATTTAACCTGGATGGCATTAAATTGACCTCCGGTAATAAAGTAAAAAATCTTGGTGTTACTTTTGACCAGGACATGTCATTTAAATCCCATATTAAACAGGGTTCTAGGACTTCTGTCACGGTGTGGTTTTGGTGTGGACCAAATTGCAGACAAGGCCTTGGATGCAGCATCTTAAATAATCCTTATTTTATTTGAAGGATCAAAAAAACATAACAAAATCACTGCAGGTACATTACAGAGCCGGAATCCAAAAACAAATTTACTGACACTGCAGGAACAAGGCAAGGACGAGGGTAGTGAGCGTGAATGCACAGCCAGAACAGAGTGTAAACAAACAGAGGAACCAGCAGGGAACAATGAAACAAAACCAACTAATATACAGAGGGAAAACAAAGGCAGGTAATCAAAGGAACTAAGAACAGGTGAGACAAGGAGGCTGGGAGGCAGAGGGAACAGGTGAAACAATACATAGATGAAAACATGACGAGGGACTAATAAACAATACCAAAACGAAGCTATAAAATAATCAAATGAAGCATGAGAGTAAAGAATAATCATGAACCGAGAAACTAGAGGGAACATAAGAAACACCAAACCTAAGAACGAACAAGGAACCCATAAAGCAAACCAGATTACAGAGTAATGAAACCTAACACCACACAGACGGAACTGACAGGAAGGAAGCAGAGAACATGAGTACTATGTTGTAAACAAACAAAATGTAAACAATAAGTAAACACAAACTAACCAGAGGGGCTGGAAAAATATGATAAACAGTAAACAAAACAAAACACAAAGTCCAAAATGTCACATCCTGACAGTACCTCTCCCTCAAGGTCGGATTCCAGACGACCAAATGGCGCAACACAGAGTCCAAAACAAAAACGACCCAACCAGGGTGGGCGGAGGGGGACCCGGAAGGGGGGCACGAGTCCAAAAACAAAATAAATCCAATGGGGGCAAAACTTGAGTCCATAGATCAAAAAACAAAATCAAAGTCCAGAAGGCCAGTGGTAAAGAAAACAAAGGTCCAGAAAACTGGCTAGTAATGAGCCACCAGCAAAGATGCAGCCGATCAGGAGGCCGGCGGCGATGCCAGGTGAACCCTCGAAACGAGGTCCTTGGAGGCCGGTGGTGAGGCCAAGCGAACCCTCGAAACGAGGTCCTCAGAGGCCGGCGGCGAGGCCAAGCGAACCCTTGAAACGAGGTCCTCAGAGGCCGGCGGCAAGGCCAGGCGAATCCTTGAAACGAGGTCCTCAGAGGCCGGTGTCGAGGCCAGGCGAACCCTCGAAATGAGGTCCTCGGTGATCTGCAGTGTGGGCAGAACCGCGGCGGACACTTGGACCCAGGCAAGGCCCCCAGAGGTTTGAGCCTGGCATCCGGCTTGGACCCAGGCAGGAGATCCGGAGGTCGGCCAAGCAGGGTGGATGACCCTCCAGGAACTGTGTCTTGCCTGGCGTGTCTGGCTGTGGCGTGTCAGGCTCTGACGTGTCTGGCTGTGGCGTGTCAAGCTCTGGCGTGTCAGACCTGGAGAGAGGCCGTGTGTCAGGCTCTGGCGTGTCAGACCTGGAGACAGGCCGTGTGTCTGGCTGTGGCGTGTCAGACCTGGAGACAGGCCGTGTGTCTGGCTGTGGCGTGTCAGACCTGGAGACAGGCCGTGTGTCTGGCTGTGGCGTGTCAGACCTGGAGACAGGCCGTGTGTGTGGCTGTGTGTCAGACCTGGAGACAGGCCGTGTGTCTGGCTGTGTGTCAGACCTGGAGACAGGCCGTGTGTCTGGCTGTGTGTCAGACCTGGAGACAGGCCGTGTGTCTGGCTGTGTGTCAGACCTGGTGTCATGTAATGTGTCTGGCTATGTGTCAGACCTGGTGTCATGTAGTGTGTCTGGCTGTGTGTCCCCCCAGAGAAAAACTGAGAAGGTGCTCAGGACCTGGAAATGGAGGGAGCCCGCCCACGGGCTCCTCCGGGATCAGGCGAGGAAGTGGAGGCAGCCCGGCCACGGGCCCCTCCGGAATCAGGCGAGGAAGTGGAAGCAGCCCGGCCACGGGCCCCTCCGGAATCAGGCGAGGAAGTGGAGGCAGCCCGGCCACGGGCTCCTCCGGGATCAGGCGAGGAAGTGGAGGCAGCCAGGTAACGGGCACCTAACCCTAACCCTAACCCCCTAACCCGCACCTAACCCTAACCCTAACCCCCTCTCGAGGAACTCTGCCTCCAAAATGAGGTGCACAACGTCCAACTCCTCTGGGAAAACCCTCAGGTACTCAGCAAAGTTCCTCACCTGCAGCCTCATAAGTTCCTCCTGTGGAATCTCCGGCCCGGACTGAACCCGCGCTGGAGAAAACAGCCGTGAGGAAGCCGTGGCGAGTGGACCCCCCGTGGAAGCATAGGAGGCGCCCACCCGAACCTTCCCGGCGGCAGCTGCCATCCGGCGACGACGTCGTCCTGGGCAGGAAAAAACCCAGCCGGAAACTCTGCTGGGGCTGGTGGAGGTGAGGATGGCTCTGCTGGGTGCTCAGCGAGCGTGAGCTGAGGCGAAGCTGCTGTGGGCGTGACGAGCTCGTCCGGAGCTGCTGCTGCCGTGAGCTGAGGCGAAGCTGCTGTAGGCGTGACGAGCTCGGCCGGAGCTGCTGCTGCTGGGGTGGAATGCTTGCGGCGAGAGCGACGTCGCTTGGAGGAGGCGTGGGCTGGGGAGGAGCGGTTCCGATCTAGCGCAAATCATACATCAGAGATTTGATTGTTCCATATGTTCTTAACAGGGCACTTCGTTCTCAGACTGCAGGTTTACTGGTGGTTCCTAGAGTCTCTAGAAGTAGAATGGGGGGCAGATCATTTAGTTATCAGGCTCCTCTCCTGTGGAACCAGCTCCCAGTTTTAGTCCGTGAGGCAGACACCCTGTCTACTTTTAAGGCTAGGCTCAAAACTTTCCTTTTTTGTTGGGTGTGAAAACTTGTATCTTGTGTTTATCACTCATGAGACTTGTACATTCCGTACTCAACTCAGCATGTGAGCCTGAAGGCCACGCTGAATTGCACCCCTGTTTCTTGTTTCTACACCCACTTTGAAAACACACACACACACCCAAACTGTCAGCATATAAATAAAGACGGAGGGCGTCAACACTTTGTAGTTGCACTGCAGAGTGTGAGCTACCTCTTACTGCAGAAAGATAACAGAGACTCTGTGTCGTTCCTCTGAGTTTGACTAATAAATACCTAACATTAAATTGGTCCTTTGAGCCAGAGATTCTCAAACTGACCTAATCTTGTCTTTTGCGGTGACTGAAGGATCCCTGGGACCGCCGATGAAAGCCCCGGTGTGTAAATTCACATCAGGCCGGTGGGTTACTGCTTCGCTCGACGCCAGGTGACTCTGGGGGTCTGGAGAGTCACCTAGAAGTCAGCTCAGAGGTGAGACATTTTGTTTAATATTAAAGAAAGGTTATTACAAGTCACTGGTAGTGTCTCGCCGTAAGGAGAAGGTATTATTTCGCCGGAAAGGGATAGAGATAAATTAGGTAGGATCCTGCCGTAAGGGGATTGCAAGCGACTAGACAGTTGGTAGTGTCTCGCCGTAAGGAGACAGCAATTGGGAAGGTATTATTCCGCTGGAAAGGAATAGCGATAAATTAGGTAGTATTCTGCCATGAGGGAATGAAACTAAGTGTTGTGAAAATAAGTGTTGAAAAATAGTAGAACTCATAAAATGAAACAGGTTAACCTAAAATAACTGTGGGGTAATTAAAATACTAACTGTGTGACTGTGTTGTGTGTGTTTGGAGGACTAAGCATTTTGAAAGAATCATAGCAAGATTCTGCTGGTCCTGTGTTTTCTTTTGCCCGGACAGAAAGATGTACTTTGGTGATTTTTGGGAGGAACAGGATGGGTTTCATCCCTGAAAATTAACACCGCTGCGGACTCAGAATCAGAATCAGCTTTATTGCCAAGTACGTACATACAAACAAGGAATTTGACTCCGGTACACTTTGCTCTTTGGTTTTGTTTTGTATTACAGAATATACATATTTACAATGTACAATATACACATATATAATAAAAAGGTGCATTTGCAACATCTGTATGCTGTTGTTTTGTACTCTATTGAATGTTCAACAGAGAAACAGCCTGGGGGAAGAAACTGTCTCTGTGGCGGCTGGTTTTAGTGAACAGTGCTCTGTACCGGCGGCCTGAAGGTAAAGCTCTGAACAGTTTATGTGCAGGGTGTGTGGGGTCTGCAGAGATTTTAGCAGCTCTTTTCCTGACCCTAGACCTGTATAAGTCATGGATGGAGGGAAGGTCAACCCTGACTATTCTCTCTGCATTCCTGATTATTCGTTGCAGTCTGCACCTGTCCTGTTTTGTGGATGAGCCAAACCACACTGAGATGGATGAAGACAGGACAGATTGAATGATGGCAGTGTAGAAGATGACCAGCAGCTCCTGTGGAAGGTTGAACTTCTTGAGTTGCCTCAGGAAGTACAGTCTCTGCTGGGCCTTCTTTCGAACAGTGTCTATGTGCGAAGACCATCTCAGGTCCTCAGAGATGGTGGTTCCTAAGAACCTGAAGTGGTCCATGGCCGATACAGTGTTGTTGAGGATGGTGAGGGGTTGTGTATGGGGGTGGTGTTCTCCGAAAGACAACCACCATTTCCACAGTCTTGAGTGGGTTCAGTTCAAGGTAGTTCTGACCGCACCAGTGGACCAGCCGATCCACCTGTTGTCTGTATGCAGACTCATCACCATCCTGGATCAGTCCAATGACAGTGGTGTCATCTGCAAACTTAAGGAGTTTCACGGACGAGTCCGATGAGGTGCAGTCATTTGTGTACAGAGAGAAGAGGAGTGGGGATAGAACACACCCCTGGGGGGTACCAGTACTTATTGATATGGATCGGGAGAAGATGCTCCCCAGTCTCACCTGCTGCTGTCGGTCCGTCAGGAAGCTGTTGATCCACTGACAGGTGGAGGCTGGAACGTTGAGCTGGGTGAGCTTCTGGTGGAAGATGTCTAGTATGATGGTGTAGAAGGCCGAGCTGAAGTCTACAAACAGGATCCTGGCGTACGTCCCTGGATGGTCGAGGTGTTGCAGGATGAAGTGTAGACCTAAGTTAACAGCATCATCTGCCGACCTGTTTACTCGGTAAGCAAATTGCAGGGCGTCCAGCAGGGGGCCTGTGATGTCTTTCAGGTGCTTCAACACCAGCCGCTCAAAGGATTTCATGACCACAGACGTCAGGGCTACTGGCCTTTAGTCATTTAATCCTAGGATGGTGGGTTTCTTGGGAACCGGGATGATGGTGAACCGTTTGAGGCAAGAGGGGACCTCACATTTCTCCAGTGATTTGTTGAAGACCCTTGTGAAGATCGGAGTTGATTTTCACAGGCTTTCAGGCATGATGGGGAGACATTATCAGGTCCTCCAGCTTTCTTTGTTTTCATGTGCTGAAAGAACTTGTTTACATCTTCCTCGAAGATCTTTAATCCAGGCAGAGGATCTGAAGGTAGGGGGTGGGTTGTTTTATGGGTCAAATTTGTTCCTGAATGGGATGTGGAGGGGATGATTTGAGGTGTGAATGGCTTCTTGTCATGTCTGCAGTAGAAGCCATTCAGACGGTTGGCCAGGAGACGACTCTGTTCAGGATGGGTGGGGGGTCTCCTATAGGCAGTCAGGTTTCTCAGACCGGTCCAAACAGCTGAAGTGTCACCAGTAGAAAGGCTGTTCTTAAGCTTCTCCCTGTAGCTTCTCTTAGCTGCTTTGATCTCCTTTGTTAGTCTGTTCCTGGCCTGCCTGTACCGCGCCCGATCTCCACTGCTGTGAGCTTCTTCCATTTCCCTGCGCAGATTCCTGAGGTGTGGAGTAAACCATGGCTTGTTATTCCCAAAGGTGCAGAAGGTCTTGGTCTGCACACACATGTCCTCACATAAACTGATGTATGATGTCACCACATCAGTCAGTTGGTTTAAGTCAGTGGCTGAAGTTTCAAAAACAATCCCTTCTGTGCATTCAAAGCAGGCCTGTAGCATCTGCTTTGATTCCTCAGTCCACTTCTTAACAGTGTGAACCTTGGGTTTGGAAGCTCTTAGTCTCTGCCTGTAGGTTGGGATGAGGTGGATTAGATTATGATCCAAAAAACCTAGAGCAGCCCTGGTAACTGCATGATATGAGTCCTTTAAAGCTGTGCAACAATGGTCCAGTGTGTTTTTGTCTCTGGTGGGACACTTAATATGCTGTCTGTAGCCATGCGGTGGAAAATATGAGCCAATTATTATAAACGAGGAAAACTCTCTCGGTGAATAAAACAGTTTACAGATTATGGAAAATGACTCCAGATCCGGACTACATGTTTTTCCTAGCACTTTTACATCTCTGCACCAACCTTCATTTATATAAAAGCAAATTCCGCCTCCTCGCCTCTTCCCCGTTAGCTCCGCGCTGCAATCCGCTCTGAGCAGCTGGAAGTCCGGCAACAGCACTGCGCGGTCCGGGATGTTTTCACTCAGCCATGTCTCGGTGAAGCAGAGAACCGCTGATCCGCGGAGGTCTGAGTTTTTACCATTGAGGAGAAGCAGCTCGTCCATCTTGTTGTTTAGAGAGCGGACATTTGCCAGGTTGATTGAAGGCAGTGGTGTGTGAAGTCCTCTTTTGCGGAGCTTTACCAGCGCGCCAGCACACTTTCCCCTTCGACGCTTTCGGCGCAGTATCCCATAGAGTGCTGCAGCTCCACTTGCCAGGAGCTCAGTGAACCTCAGATCGATGAAAGATGGTGAAAAAATCCCAAGAGAGGACTCTCTGATGTTGAGAAGTTCCTCTCTACTGAATGAGACCACAGGATTGTGGCCCGACACCACAGAACTGTGGCTCGAGAAACATAAAAACAACCAAAATACGAAAACAAAGAGAGAGCAAAGCTCCGAGGCTGCCATCGTTGGCGCCATCTTGGCGCAGGAATCTAGAAGCTCACTCCAGGGTGGACAGTCAACGTCCATCCAAGGACACATTTAGATGAGGCAGGGTGACAAATACAGGGCTTAGCTGAGAGCAACATGCATCCAGCCCTAGCTGCTGTCCCACCTGAACTGTGGTCCCAATCATCAACAGATGTAGGGCTTATAAAGGGATTCCCACCATATAAGGTTAAACTAATATCTGAAAAACGACCACTGGTGCGCCAATACCCTTTAAAACCAGAAGCTGAAGAAGGTATCAAGCCAGTAATACAAGATATGTTGAAGTCAGGAATATTAAGAGAAGCACCTGACACTACATGCAACACACCTATTTTTCCTGTGCAGAAAGCCAGCACAGGAAAGTGGAGAATGGTCCAAGACCTCCGACAAATAAATGATATTGTAGAGCATGCAGCTCCTGATGTCCCAAAACCCCCACACATTGTTGCATTCCTTAACTCCAGATAAGATGTTTTTCTGCAGTGGATCTCAGCAATGCTTTTTTCACCGTGTTATTACACGAGGAATCACAGCATCTATTTGGCTTCCAATTTAAAGGTAAAAAATATACCTACACCCGATTACCTCAAGGTTTCAGTGAGAGCCCTCATGTCTACACACAAGCATTGAGATACTCAATGAGTACCTGCATAATACCTGAGCACAGTCAGATCCTGCTATATGTGGATGATATTCTTATAGCCTCTGATACCAAAGAACACTGTGAAGAAGCCACAGTAATGGTTTTAAAACACCTCCACCAGATATGACACAAAACTTCTAGAAACAAACTGCAGTTTTGTAAGGAGGAAGAGATTTATTTGGGACACATGCTGTCACAGCACGGCCGCTCCCTCCGAAGCAGCAGAAAAACAGCCATACAGGAAGCCCCAAAATCACGAACTAAGCAACAAATGATGTCCTTTTTGGGACTGTGTAACCTGTGTAGAGAATGGCTGCCAGACTATGCAGCCATTGTCCAACCTTTGCAATTTATGATCTATGGCAAAGACATGACATTAAAAGACAAAATCACATGGACTAAGGAGGGAGAAGCAGCATTCACAGAGCTAAAAAATCTGCTTCAAACAACAGTCACCTTAGCTCTGCCAGATTATAGTCAACCATTTACACTTTGTGTAGACGCCAGCCAGGGTTACATGAAAGCAATATTAACCCAAACATTCGGATCCAAAGACAGGCCTTTAGCATTTTATTCTAAAAGTTGGATCCGGTTGCAGCTGGATTTCCAGTCTGTCTGTAGGCCCGCACAGCAGCAGCAGAAGCTGTGAAACAGACAGCTGAAATTGTGCTGTGCCACCCACTTAAACTGAAAGACTCACAACAATCTGGACCAGCTGCAGAAGTTAAATCTTGGCTGAATAGAGGGGCCATAAAAAAAGATGACATTTATCATTTAAAAAATAAACCCATTTTACACATTGGGTTTTCCCATGTGTCAAGAGGTGGGATGGTACACCTAGTAAACTATCACTTCTACACGATACATTTTTCTGACTATGCAAAAAACTTCTGTAGGTCATGCATCATCTGCTGTAAACACAATCCACAAGGGAACATGAGACCAAAAAGAGGCCAGTTTCCAGCAGCAGCACACCCCTTTCATACCATACATATGGATTTCATAGAATTATCATGGTCAGGGGGAAAGAAATATTGCTTAGTGGTCATAGATGCCTTTTCTATGTGGGTCAAAATATACCCTGCCAAACACTGTGATGCACTCACAGTAGCCAAAAGCCTAGTGACACATTTCTTCCCCACAAATGGTATCCCACAGATTATAAGGTCAGATAATGGAACTCATTTTGTAAATAGTGGTAATAGAAATATGTTCTAAAGCATTAGGGTTTCAGTTAAAGATTAAGGAAAACAATGGAAGAAACAGGGAGGACATGGCCCGAATGCCTATCCCTGGTTAAATTATGGATGAGAATAACTCCAAATCAAACTGGTCTTACTCCATTTGAAATAGTACATGGGAGGCCTTTTCTGCTGCCATCAGAAATAGATGACATAGGAAAAGCACAGCAGGAAACATCACTAGCTAAATGGATGAATAAAATGCTACAAGTAAAAGAAGCACAGTTGTCCAGTAGTCTGCCAGTAAACTCTGCTCCTATTCCACAGAACAACCTGAGGCCTGGAGACCTGGTCCTGATTAAGGCACTCCACAGAAAGGACTGGAGTAACCCTCGCTGGGAAAGACCATAACGAGTTCTCCTGACCACACCGACAGCTCTAAAAATCACAGAGAGACCATCCTAGATCCACAAGAGCCACTGTAAGCCAATATTACCGTTACAGGAGCCAAACCAACCGAGGGGGTAACAGGGGAAGACGGCTACAAAGGGGCTGGTAACCCATAGGGCTCAGCATCTCAAACCGGTGAATAAAATAACTGACCTGTGCCCAACTTAGCATGGCTTTTTGTAACATGTGGACAGGACTGATAAGCCTGAGCCTAATTCTGGTAGCAGGACTCTTTCTCTGTTTAAGGCAGGATCCACAGGATGCAACATCACACGAGAAGAGATGGACACCGGACGGCTCTCATCTTAGACCTCTAAATAGAGGAGGAGGACATCTGTTTCTGCAGAACTATTGGTATCGTTATGTGTACGAAACAGCTAAAGCACAAAATAAAACAGACTGTTATGTATGTTCTATGATGCCAGTTCATTCCCAAGGTCCAACAGTATATGTGAGAAAAATGAATTTCACAGAAGAAGCCTGTGCCTTCTCAGTAGGACTCTGGGGGTATGCGAAACTGATACAATTTACTGTTCCCGGTCAAAACCTGACGGAAGGAGAAGGCATCCGAGTGGTTGGTAAGGACAACGAAACATACACATATTACAACAATTCTCTTGCATATGCAGCATTGATCCAAGTTGACACCACACCACACTTCAGACCTGATCCATCCTCAAACATTGATGATTATCTTAGGGAAGTCGAATGCTGCCTTTTAGACCTGTGCTGCCCATCAGCGCAAGAACAATTGAAGCTCATCTGGAAGACAACATCCAGGAGCATCCATATTTTCATGGAGAGCCTGCCCCCTGCAGTCCGAGACCATTATTCAACCCTCTGCGAAGCTTTAAGGGAAGAATATTCTGTGTACACGGACCGGGCCTCCACAGCACTTGGTGCTTTGGCTATCCAGAAAAATAAAAGCGAAGCACCCAGAGAGTATGACCAGCGCCTGAGAGCCGCTTACTTCCAAGGTGGTAATGCTCCTGGCATAGAGGAAGAACATGCTTTTAAATCTCTGTTCCTCCACAACCTTTATGAAAGCGCACGTTACGACGTTACTATGTACTGTAGAACAAAAACCCTCACCATGCAAGAGATCCGTAAATATGCGCAGATGGCGTGGGAAACACGTGCAAGCCCTACTAATGGATCAGAAGGTGAGGTTAGAGTTTTACAAGTCCACACAGAAGAAGACAGTGGTGCGTTAGAAGGCAGAAAAATGCCTTCAAACAGAACCCATGTTAAGAACAGGTTAAAGGAACAACTTATGTTCGGTCAGCTGGACCGGGGGGGTGGTACTGAGTACCAACCACAGTCAAAGTTGCTGGACCGCTTCCGGTCGAACAGACGACCTGACCATCATGTGAGGCCCAAAGGTAAGCCTGACGGTAAAGGTTGGAGTCAACATGCAAGATGGAACCCGAGGAGAGAGATGGAGGTGACTGTCCGCAAGATTCTGACAGAAGCAGTGCACCAGGCATGCGCCCAACCTCCACCATCACTAGAGGCAGCTGACCATCCGATGAAACCAGATCCAAAACCCACGCCAGCACGACTAGGCGTGTACCCAGTCTCCACAGCCATCAGAGGCTACCTGATCAGATGGAGAGACAAAACTGGGAATCTCCAGGAACCCCTTGGGACCTCTCCAGGAGAAACACCACAAACCATTTCTCCAAGGTTCTTAGGTAAACTGAACCAAAATGAACATACAGGTTACCTATACTGTCTCACCAGTATAGGAGGACATGTCAAACTGAGGTTCCATTTTAAAACAGGATCAGAGATCAGCCTGATGTTCTCGGTCTCGTTTGAGGAGGTGAGTAGAGCCATGCTATCCCTCAGTAAACCATTTCAGGTGGAAGCTTGTGATGTAAGCATCACCAGCTGGGTGGAGATGGACATCACACTCAAAGACATGACTCTGGTGCACCCCATCTATATGTGCACATTAAACACAGAGCTTTTTCTTGGTGGCCAGGACTTGCTGGACAGGCTGGCCCCACTCATTGACTGCCACGAGGACCAATTCTGGGTCCAGGCGGAGGTGCAAACACCACTGGGTGCCAGCAGCAAACCATCCTTGGTGACAAACCAGGTTGCCAGCTTAGAGGAGCCCAAAGAACCTCTCAGGCCCTTGTCGGTGCCAGACATGGGCACCTCTGTGACACAGCTGCACCCAGCCACCCAGAAAACTCCTCCCTGCAGTCATGCATCATTTCTTTGCTCTTTAAAGAACCCAGGTGTGAGATCTCACAACCCCAAAGTGGTGGAAGATGTACACCTGGAAACCATGTTCATACCAGAAGTGCTTCTAGCTTTCTGGCTAGAGAAATTATCAAATGGTAGAGAGCTGTATGACCGCATGTGCCAAGAAGATCCTCTTTTAACTGAGGCACAACACAGCCACACACTCCTCTTAGCAGACGGGCTCCGCCCTCTCCTTAAGACAGCCAGAGTGTGCACCTCCAGTGTGCAGATTGGCATCAAACAGCTCTCCCATGCTTTGAGCACTGTTCCAAAAGACCAAATGGGGTTCACATTAGCCTATGCCCATTACTCTCCTGTAGGGGGCCATAGGACCTGCAAAGCCACACTCCACACCCTCCAACAGATGGCGTACTGGCCTCCAACGCCTCACGACACTCAGGCCTACATCCAAGGATGCTTAACTGGCTGCCAGTTTCAGCCATCCCAGCCAATCGGTCAACCTCCTCTTCAGCGAGGGGGGTTACATTACTTTGGTTCCACCTTCAGACCAACTGGGTCGAACCAGCTCCAAAATTAGCAGGAGGTAACAATTTCTGTCGCAGGACAGCGTATAGGAGGCGCATTTCTGGTGAGACAAGAGCTCGCAGGCGAACTTTCGCTCCACAAGGCCATTCCCGGAAGAGCTTGAAAGCTGGAAATCTGTCTGATACGAGAAGATCAGAGGATTTATTTGCCGATCGAAGACCCCGCCACAACCGGCGCAGGTAAAAAACCTACAGAGGTTCTATGGCCAAGGAGAAGAGTTTCCTCCTTGTGTATGCAGTCAACTAAAGGTTCTTCATATTTTCCCTTCGTGGACGGATGAGAAGTTACCGTTTTTTTTCCCTTAATTCGATCACGAACTTTTGTTCATACCTGATCCATCCTCAACCGGTGGAGAGAAGACATCAACTTCAAAGTAATTTCGTTCTTTTCATAGTAAACCGGATAGGTGCATTTAGAGGCAGGATGAGGCAGTTACGTTGATGTAGGATCACCAGTAGTTAATCTAAGGTATTAACTTGTTGCATGCAATGCTGATTGAATTATGTTGAGCTGAGCTGTGTTTTGATTTGCTGCGCAAGCGCTGCTAAATCGTGCGTGGTTAATGTTTTGTCCGGCTGATCCCAAATCAGCCAGGAGTTTGAAGTTGGACTTTTAAAAGTTTTTCATTTAAAGCAACTGCGGTCTGGGCCTCGCCCAACCACTCTTTGTTCCAGTTTTATTGCTGGAAATTTTCCACTGGGTTCCCGCCTCAAGAGTTTTATGACCCTTTGTCAAGATTTGGGGCGGGTCGTGGCTAAAGGGGCGTGGCCCCACCGTTTCATTAGCTGATCGCTGCGATCGAGACATCGACACGACAGGAGGATTTCTTCCCATTTAACCCAAATTACACATTTTGTCCATAAACTGCTGGTTTGATCTTCATAGACACTAAATGCATATATATATTTTTCTTTTATTATTATTGTTATGTAGTCATTGTTATTCCCTTTGTGTAGAATAGTGCTTGTTAGTTAGGTGAAGGTTTTTGGACCAGAATAATGGTATATCAGGATTATTTGGCTTCAATAAATCTTCATATATATAATTAAGAGAAGTGTTTGTTTATTTCGTGCAAGAGTGATTTATCCGTCAAAACAAGGTTGAAGTTCCCCCACCTTCGTTGAAGCGGTTGAATAAACAGTGACAGTTTGTGGTTTTGGTTAATAATTTGTAATTATTAAAAAGCTTTGAGCCCATAATCACAACACCAGAGGATATCTCTGATTTCTAAGTGATGATTTTTGGTTAAGAAATTAATATTTTTCAAATTATTATTTTAAATTATGATTCTTGATGAATATTAATTAATCAATAATAATATTCCTTACATTATAAATGAAAATATCTTTGACACCTGAGTGTACTCATGATTGTACTTCATAAAATGACCTTATAGCAGACAATCGAAAGAAGTTGCTATTTAAGTGATATGAGAAAAAGTATAATGATGACATAAACAAGGCTTGTTTTAATTCCTTTACTTTTATTGCATTTTGTTTTCTTTAATTTATTACATTGATTTATTATTATTGTACTCTACCATGGTTGGTGATCGCCTTGGACGGAGGGGCCGTGTGAGTATTTTCCCACAATATAATCTGCTTTCCCGTCAGTGGGTTTTTTGCTCACACAGTGTTTTCTTTTTGCATGTATCTAATCATGACTTTATTCGTGATAAAAAAGGAGGGACTGTTGGGTGTGAAAACTTGTATCTTGTGTTTATCACTCATGAGACTTGTACATTCTGTTCTGAACTCAGCATGTGAGCCTGAAGGCCAGGCTGAATCGCACCCCTGTTTCTTGTTTCTACTCCCACTTTGAAAACACACACACACACCCGAACTGTCAGCATATAAATAAAGAAGGAGGGCGTCAACACTTTGTAGTTTCACTGCAGAGTGTGGGCTACCTCTTACTGCAGAAAGATAACAGAGACTCTGTGTCGTTCCTCTGAGTTTGACTAATTAACTTTTTTTTTTTTATTAACATTTTTGATAAAGCTTATAGTTAGAGTGGCTTAGGTTATCAGGGAGGGAGCCTTCCTCCCTCCCTGTTGGATGGAGTAAGGGGGAGTCAGGTTTAGCCTAAACTGGCTCAGTTATGGTTGAGGCGCAAACACACCCTCCATTTCTGCTACCTGTATGACCCCTTCTCTTTTCCAATGGTTATAATCAATCTGACAGAAGGAGGTATCCCAATCATTGTGGTTTTGAGTATAAATATGACCATCAGTGGGACCCTTTGTGGGGTTCTTTGTGACGACATTGTTGTAAATAAGCGCCGTTTAACTAAATAATCTGAACTGAAACTATCTGTGTAGTTATGCTGCTATAGGCTTAGGCTGTTGTAGGACATAATGACCACTTTCACCCTCTTTGTTACATTCTCACACTACTCTCCAATTTTGCATTATTTGTTGTTATTTCAGCTTTTAACGTTGTTCTGTCTTTTCTCTTCCTAGAAGCTACACCTGGCCTGGCTCTGGGTCTACCTGTGACACCTTTCTGTAGGGGCATCGTCCAAGCTTCTGCTGGCAACAACTGAATGCTCTCCCTCTACCGATGATCCATTTGGCCCTGTCTTTCAGTGTTTAACCCTTTCTCTCTCCTAGACATGGCGATTGACTGAGCTTAACTGTAACAAACTCTATGTGCTCTCTTTCAGACTCTAACCTTGAAAACCGGCTCAGCATTTATCTGTTCTTTCTTTCTAGGTGAAACGACTAAAGGAGCTACATCCATTAACATTTACTTTTCCTTCCCATAGAAAGTACTCCTGGATCAGTGCTTCTTTGTTCTCTTTGTGTCTCTGCTCTGTTCTCTCAAACCCCCAGTTGGTCGTGGCAGATGGCCGCTCACACTGAGCCTGGTTCTGCTGGAGGTTTCTTCCTGTTAAAAGGGAGTTTTTCCTCTCCGCTGTCGCTACATGCATGCTCAGTATGAGGGATTGCTGCAAAGTCAACACCAGTGACTGTCCACTGTCTCTACATGCTCATCCGGGAGGACTGAATGCTGCAAGTTACTGACTGGATGCAATCTGCTGGGTTTCCTTAGACAGAAAAACTTTTTATCCAATTTGAATAAATAACTAACTCTGACTGCACTGTTCAATGGTTAGGACCAATTGGAATGTATGAACCTGACTTTTGTGAAGTGCCTTGAGACAACATGTGTTGAGAATTGGCGCTATATAAATAAAACTGAATTGAATTGAAAGATAGGTCAGAAATACAATGACAATTGACTACAATGAGGAGAGAACATCTTTCCTGAAGGCTGTGGAGTCTGTTCTCATTAAGGCTCAGAGCTGGATCTGCCCCAGAGTGAGAATGGGACCAAATATTGATTAAGATGATTGGTCAATTTGATAAAACAGCCTGGATCAACATCCAAAACAAAAACGCAGGGATACTTTGAGGCTAATAAGAACCCACCATCAACAAATGGGGAAAAGGATGGCCAGATGAAACCATCAAGGTCAAAGCTGCAGCAGGCTAATGATATATGTATATGGACAGTGACACAAAACTGCTCTGTCAGTTACAGAAAGCACAACAATTGCATAAGAATACTCTACTTTTCATTAATTATTCATATTTGTCCAAAACCATTCAAACCTCTACAGTGGGAATACAAAGAAATTCATACTAGGAGATATGTTCAATGATTATGGACCCATATCCTTTCAAGGATTTATGTGTTTCTTTTAGCCTGTCAGCTTCATCATATTTCGTATAGCTCCAGTTGATATCCTCAATGAAAGTTTAGAGGGTTCCCTGGAATCAGCCTCTTTCCACTCATAAATTACATAATATAATAAACAAAAAAACTAAAAAAAGAGCTCAGTCTCACAGATTTATAATTAACTATTGACTGCAAAATGTAAACCACTGCGAACTGAAAATGTTTGGGATGTGGATGAAAGCTGGAGACATATATGGGAAACAATTACAACCTCATCAAAAACCCTAACCACCAACTCATACACCTTAATTTCTTACATAGAACCTATTTTACACCCCAAACAAAATATGTAACGAAACTTGCGTCTACTCCCATATGTGATTAATGCTCTGCAAATTCTATTGGCACTTACATGCATATGTTATGGGAGTGTAAAGAGGATCTTTTCTGGATAGTGGTCTATTACTATATCACCAAACTGCTCAACAACGATTTCAGCTTCTCTCCAATGTTATTATTCTATAGTTGCAAAAATTTGATCAAGCTGAACCTTTCCACAAATGAAAGTAGGGGGGTTCACAATGAGCCAGTGTTAAATTAATACATATCCTTTTGCAAATAGAAATGTATATGAACTTACTGTAAAATAGACAATAAATATTTGATCACAAAAAAAGAAAGCTTTAATCTGCAATAAATAAATAATATTACTCATGAATGTACTTCTACAAATACATATTTCTCAAAAAGTTACTCAAGTAAATGTAACTAGTTTCTCCCCACCTCTGTTTAGGGATATTTATTAAGCTGACAATTTGAACCTCTGCTTTATTTATGCTAAACGATTATTAAGAACATTTTGTAAGATGCATGACAAACTGCATTATTTAGATTCTAAAAAGATTAGAAGTCAACTAACTTGTTTGTAGAAATAAAAAACAAACTCTAGACCACAGGAAGTCCCTGCTTATCTTCTATATGTTTTTTAACATTCTTGACTAATCATCATTTCCTCTGGGCTAAATCTCACATTTATGACTCCAAAATCTTTATTCACATCAGTAGCTTTTTAAACCGCAAAGCAGCAGCACATTCTGGATAATCATATATTACAGTAAGTTTTTTACTTTTAATTTTTGTTATTGTTTAGTTTTTGGTTGACACCTTTCATGCATGTTGGAAACCTAGAATATTTACTTATACTTTTTGCTAAATATAACTAAAGACATCTTATACACAGTTTTATTTACTGGTAACTTATCTAATACTTTTCAGCCTTTCTGATCTTTATCATATTCTGTTTTAATAAGATTAATATTATTCATTATTTCTTTTGAAAAAAAAGTATATGTAGCATAGAAACTAAGTAGGAAAATTGACTCATTAATTTCAGAGACCAGCACTACATTGAAAAGATGAGGCTTTGTTTTCTCCTCTGCCTGATGGTTCCCTTGAGCCACAGTCAAATGCGGTGCCTCCCTGGTGCTAGAGGTGACAGAGGACCAGCTGGACCAGCTGGACCACCTGGACCATCTGGACCCATAGGTAACAGCTCACAAAGCAAACTAATTTCATCAAGTTTTTCTAAAGACCTAAAGATAGAGCTAAACTATTCTGGAGAATGAGTGGAGCAGTCAAAATTACAGTAGCCAAATGCTTGATCTTGTGCAAAAATACCTGACCAATAAAGTTTTCTACATCTTTTTTGGACTGAGGGCTGAGGGGATTAACTGGACGACCTGGACCCATCACCACATGTGGACAAGGTAATGGCTGTTAACTGAAACTGGCATGAATAAATTAAGTGATGACACTATTTCATTCACTGAAAATCCAGTGCAGCATTTGAACAGTGTAAATTTCTCAGGTTTTAACAAACCAAGTCACCTATTAAAATATAATTTTATGTTTTTATGTTTATGTTTCATAATAGGGGAAAATCATTTTCCCCTTTTATGCAATTTGGGTTATTAGTGAAATTATCTAGAAAAGCACACATTACTATAGAACCAAAAAAAAAAAAAAAACCCACAGGAATAAGTTTCTGAGTTGCAGTCAAATTAACTTTGGTGACCAAACTTGTTCTGTTCCAGATCTTTTTGGTTCTATCGGACAGGATGTTGAAAGACTGATGAAGATCAGTGCAAAGATTGACATTGGTGGGTTTCCTATTCAAGGCCTCTCAGCCACTAATTACAGACCAGCAAAAACTTTATTAGAGTTCCTGAGGATCTAATGTTTTCCTCCATGTCTGTTTTTGAGTTTTATGTATTTTCTGTCCAAGCATGACATACCACTACACATCAGGTACATCTCAAAAACTTTGAATATTGGGTAAATACTTTGCCAATTATTTCAGAAAGTGAAACGGTTATTTTAAAGAGATTCATTCATAGAGTAAAATCATTCATGCTTTTCTTACTTGCATTGTTGATGATTATGGCTTACAGGTAAAAAAAAAAAAAAACTTCACACTGGACTTCAAGTAATGTGGATTTGGTGCCTCTCCACTCTTCCAGTTTGAAAATCAAATGCAGAATTTACTTTCATCTAAAAAAACAGGACTTTGAACCATTGAACAACTGACCAGTTCCTTTTCTCTTCAGCCCAGGTAAGACACTTCTGACATTGTCTCTGGTTCAGGAGTGACACGAGGAATGCGACATTTGTAGCCCATGTCTAGTATCAGTCTGTGTGTGGTGGCTCCTGTACCGACTCCAGCCTCAGTCAGCTCCTTGTGAAGCTCCCCCAAATTCCTGAATCAGTTTTACGTGACAATCCTCTCAACGCTGTGGTGCACCTTTTCCTATCAGACTTCTCCCTTCCACTCAACTTTCTGTTAATATGCTTAGATACAGAACTCTGTGAACTACAAGCTTCTTCAGCAATGACCTTTTGTGGCTAACCCTTCTTGTGAAGGATGTCGATGACTGCCTTCTGGACATCTGTCCAGTCAGCAGTCTTCCCCTTGATTGTGTAGTCTATGACCCAGAGTGAGAGACAGTCTAAAGCCTTAGGAAATCTTTGCAGGTGTTTTAGTTAATTAGCTGATTAGGATGTGACACCATGAGTGTCCAATAATAAACTTGTTCACAGTGATCTAATTTTCTGAGACACTGAATTTTGGGTAATTCTAATTTTGGGTATATTGTTATCTGTAAGCCAACACCATCAAAATTACAAGAAACAAAGGTTTGGAATATATCACTCTATGTGTAATGATTTTATATAATATGTGTTTCACTTTCTGAGATGACTGGCAAAACAAATTGCACTTTTATGCAATATTACATTTTTTTAGATTTCCCTGTTAATTGAGGACCAAGAGCATTAACCCCTAAATGAAAACAGACAACAGCAAAATTATTATTTCAGAGACACAGTCATGACTGGAAAAAGAAAACAATGCTCCTATTTTATTTGCCGAAAAAAAAATTTGCTCTGACACTATTGACAACACAACGATAATTTCTCCTTAATATACTGCATATTTCTTTCCAGCTATAAGCTTTGACTTTGTGCGGAAGGTGGATCAGAAGTACTTTGTGTCCAACAAGGAGAGAGGACCTTTCCTGAAGGCTGTGGAGTTCTGCTCCCAACAAGGCTTAGAGCTGGCTCTGCCCCAGACTGAGGAGGAGAACCGCATGCTGATTCAGCTGCTTGGTGAAGCTGATAAAATAGCCTGGATCAACATTAACAGCAGAAAAGCAGAGGGGAACTTCCAGTCAGACATGAAAAGTCAACCTCTGACCTTTACTAAATGGGGAGAAAAACAGCCGGATCAAACCATTCAGGATACCGGCTGCAGCATGGTAACGGAGAACGGCTCCTGGAGAGTGACACAAGACTGTTCATTGAATGCTTACATCATCTGTCAGTTATAGAAAGCTCATCTACCACAGAGCTTCTTAAATAATCTAGAAATGACCTAGTCCTTAAATGACCTTTATCTGACAGAACTTATTGCAGACTTAGTGACAGTATGGTCTTTCAGCCTTTCCAGAACATAAAACAGATCGATACATTCAGGCTACTTTTATGACTGAATCCTGTTTGGTACCTACTTTGTCCTGCAGGAGTCTTTCCATGCATTAAAAACAAAGTGCCACCCTGGACAGGTCGTCAGTGCATCAGTAGAGCAAATTAGAGACAACAGAAAATGTAGAATGGTCGCCACCTTTCCTTACTGTAAACTTGTTTTATACATTTGTTTATTTTTATATTGTTGGGCCTTAATAAGTGCCTTGATAATAACTTTCTCACGTC
The DNA here is from genome assembly GCF_021462225.1 of Girardinichthys multiradiatus. Classification (NCBI taxonomy): domain Eukaryota; kingdom Metazoa; phylum Chordata; class Actinopteri; order Cyprinodontiformes; family Goodeidae; genus Girardinichthys; species Girardinichthys multiradiatus. The sequence goes on from NC_061795.1 coordinate 15,963,698, forward strand.
TTACACTCACAGCAGAACCCTTCAGCTGAACCGTGGTGCCACATTAACTCCACCGCCAAACACCTTTATTCAGACAAAGCTCTCATTTTTCTATTGTCTCTCAGCCTGTCCCGATGCACTCTTGTATATGATCTGTACTGTGCTTCAGTAAATGTTTTACTTTATTAAAATGTTTTTAGTTTTTGTTTACCCTGAATTAAAGCACAAACATCAGCTTACAGATGGGCATTGTCACCCGGTCTTGTACTTTCCTCATACATAGTGGAATAACTCGTTTGCAGAACCCATACCCAGGTTGTCTAAGAAGCGAACTTCCTCTGTGTACACGTGCTATGACTCAGGTTTGGACAATAAAACTTGTTTTCCATCTTACCACTGGTATTTCGGGTTTTATTGTTTTATGCAGCACAATATGACACACAAGAAGGGAAACACAACACATTGTTTTGTTGCTGTTACTGTCCCCTGTTTTTGTGCTGGATAATGACAGCTGTTCTATATATATATATATTTTTTTCCTTCTTACCACTCCTGTTTTAAGTTTTATTATTTGTGCAGCAGAGTATGTATGACAGTGGAAACTCGAAATATGCAGGCAACTAACAATACCACACGAGAGACACAACTCTCTTTTGTTATAATCGTTTATTGTTTGGATTGAATATAGAACACATAAACCAGCATGCTCATGCACAAACACACATAAACACACAAAATATTTGGGGTTCGTGCACGTGGTAAGGACCAGTGCACCTAAACAGGCCTGAAGTGTACCCTGTTGTGCACGGGACAAGACTAAACAACACATATTTCGGCCATGCATCCGCACCGAGAGCAACAGTCGATGAGTAGCTCCCCTTTCATTCAACATGACTTGAAAGTGAGGTCCCAGGAAAGAAGCATCAATGATTATAGGATTAGAACACAGTCTGACCAATAAGGACCGAGGATCCTCAAGCCCAGTGTCTTTTATCCCGTGCCTATCGAATGTGTCTATGTATTCAAACTTGCTGTTGTTTTTGTAGCAGTTAGGCAACCACACACACTTTTGGCAGCAGTAGGGGGCTTTCTTTATAGAGGAACATTTGTTTACCCTGCACTCAGTTGTAATCCTCTGACTCCTGAATCCCATCTTGTCATCCATCTGTCCCCTGAGAGCTAGTGCCAACTGGCAGAGCTCGCATGTTCCGATGTCCGACTCCAAGGGATAGGATAATAGTTTAGTTAATGGGTTATTTCAAGACAGTAACAAAACAGTTACAATACTAAAAGAAAAAGAAAACAAGTGTAATGTACTACAAAATAAAAAATATAATAATAATAATAATCATCCTAGTGGTTCTCAGCACTTGGATTTTAAAGTTACCACCTTGTGAATATAAGAAGGCAGAGTTTCTAATAGAGTTTTGTAATTGTAGAATTTATTTTTATTCTTTCACAAATACAAAACAGCAGTTACACCTCTTTAGATTCTTAAGTACAAGTGTACAAACTGTACTTTTTGAGTTACACATGAAAAACCTCTTACATTCACAGTTGTGCTCCAATTGTTCTGAAACTATTATTGCAAAACGTTTTGTGCACTGTAACTGTGGAGTTTAGTCATTGTAGAATTTTTTCTATCTTTCACAAATACAAAATAACAGTAACACCTCTTCAGTTTCTTAAGTACAAGTGCACAAATTGTATTCTTTGAGTTAATCATAAAAAATCTCTTACATTCACAGTTTTGCTCCTTGTGTTCCAAAACAAAGGGTACAAAATAAATTCACACATCTGTATTAACATCTTCTCATAAACTGTTATTTTTAATTTTTTCTGTAATACCATACCATACCGATTTTATTTATAAAGCACTTTAAACACCCACAGGACACAAACAATCAGTGAATGCAACTGCATAAATCTGCTGCTGTGAGTCACAAATGCAGCTTCACAAGTCACATCTTCTTTTTGGTGTGCTTTAACCTTTGCCCCAATTGTACCGCTGATGATGAAGCAAAACAATCTGTGACTTGTAGGTAATTCGTATGTCCGTACACCAGAGGGCGCTGCCTGCTTCATAATCAGTAGGTATGCGCCAACCGGAAATACAAACACCGCCATTTTTGAGGACTACGGAGAAGGGCTGCATGCTTCGCAGGCCGCATTTGTTGGCCGATGACATGATTCATTGCGGGTCGAAGCGTATTGTTCAAACGGAAATACCAATGGGGGAGGAGAGAGAAAAGCTGTGAATAAAGTTGTATATATTAGGTTTTCTGTAAAACAAAACTTTTACAATGGTTTTTGTCGAGAATGTAGCTGTGTAAAACTGAAGTACTAGATCAACTTATCAAGATAGTGATTCATTGCAAAAGTGTTCTGATGCGTTTGGACAGGTCCGCTCGCGCTGTGCCAACAGCCTGCTCACCTCGCAACTGACCGGGTGGTCGAGGCATGCTAACCCCGGGGAGAACAGCACATCGTTTTCAAGCTGCAGCTGGGTTTCCCCAATGAGTGGAAATTAATCGCAGATATAATTCGGTCAGATGATATGTAATGTTAATTTGGTTTGTTAATTTCGTATTATTTGCTACAAAAACTATATATAAACCTTGTTCAGAAAGTTCAAATGTTAATGGTTAAGTTGTTAAAAATAAACAAATGGTATTTTTCAACGTATTTTATGTACAGTGTTATATTTTAACATATGAACACAAAAATAATTTTGAACATTTTAAATGACTTAGAATACAATGGAAAGATGGGCTGCATGGTGGTGCAGCTGGTAGCACTGTTGCCTTGCTGCAAGAAGGTCCTGGGTTCAATTCCCAGCCTGGGGTCTTTCTGCATGGAGTTTGCATGTTCTCCTTGTGTGTGTGTGGGTTCTCACCGGGTACTCTGGCTTCCTCCCACAGTCCAAAGACATGCCTGTTAGGTTAATTTGTCACCCTAAATTGCTGTTAGGTGTATGAATGAGTGTGTGCATGGTTGTTTGTGTGTTGCCCTGCGATGGACTGGTGACTTGTCCAGGGTGACTCCACCTCCTGCCCATAGACTGCTGGAGATAGGCAACAGCTCCCCTGTGACCCACTATGGAATAAGTGATAGAAAATGACTGACTGACTGACAATGGAAAGATAATAAACAAATACATTTTAGAGAAAGAAGTATGTAAAGGGGAAAAATAAAAAGCATGTGCCGTTATTTACAGTGGAGACAGCGGGATTAACCTTTAGGCTCCACCTTTACAGCTCCGTGCTTCTCGCTGCCTCGGTTGCTGGGCGACATAAATTACACCGAGGTAAGGGTAGGAACAGCTGGTGAAGGCTAGGCCGTCCAAATTCACAGCCCATCACTATCGGTCTTCGCAGTCATCGAAGGACGCGGCCCATGTAGACTGGTCCTTCGAAGGATGCAGCCCCTGTATTTGGACATAGCTTGTCTTCAGGTGAACATCAACCCTTCGACCAAAACAGTCACAATAGCTCCTTAAGAAACAGAAATTGAAGCATTGTGTGATGAATGTTTATCTGATGAATATTTAGCAGAATAGAATCTCCGAGAATGGGAGTTTCATGTATTGTTTTTACCTGCTGCTGACACTTACACACCACTAGATGCTGCCAAGATCGCCTGGTGTGGAGGGTAACAGGTGGATCTGTTGGAGTATAAGAAGGTGGAGCTGTCAGCACTCCAGTGCCTGAGTGTTAACCACTTTGGTAACTTCTAATGGCCCAGCCTTGTATTCACAGTCCAAAGTTTAAGCTCATAGTTTCTTACCTTTTTTGTGTTCCTTCCTTAGGAATCCTCAAGTCCTGGTTTCATGCTCTTGCAACCTTCAGCTCTGGCTCAAAGTCCTCAGTGTTGGATCCCGCTTCAGCCTAAGTATTCAAACCTCAGAAGAATCCAAGTTTGGTTCAATCTCCAACAGCTCAGTACCAATTCCTCCAGAGAAGCGAACCCTGCTCACCCTCCACCAACTTATCACCAAAGACTCACCAGAAAGTATTTACCGTCATCCTGGACTATTCACCAGTGCCGCAGCAGCATCTGTTCAGTCCTCCCAGGCTTCGTATCATTCCTCCACACCACCCCCCCTCATCAAAGACGATAAGCTAAAGTCTCATTTAATTCCCAGTAGAGAGACATTAAGGACATCCTTCAATCAAACGAGGTGTGAAAATGTTGACAGGTGGGCGGGACTTCCGGTGGCTGGGACATCCTAGGGCGGGACTTCCGGTGGCTGGGCCTTCCTGTGACGTAACCAGATATCATCATTAATTGGATGTTGTCATTAACCGGAAGTTGTCATTACAAGGAAGCAAATCTTTCTAATTGTATGTTTTTAGATGTTTTTTACATCTAAAAACAAAATATGTAGTTTCTCCACTTTAAAGGAACAGTCAATTTAATGCAGGCACATCACAAAAAATTCTGATAAAAAGAGAGAACCTGACAGATTGTAAATTTATTTTGTTTTAACACAGGGGGTTATTTAGAGGCTATTTAGAAAAGAAGGATGAATTGGCTTCTGTTGTAGAGATGATCTAAAACAGAGAAACCAATGAACTGAAAAAAATTGTTATGAGTGCTCAGCATCCTGTTTCCAAATTAGAAATGGATTCTACAGCTAAAAGACTTTGTTTGGAATCATGAGAGACTCCATTTGGTAAAATGGATGATAATTTTACTTACCTTAAGCTGTTTTTTTTTTCATCTTAGAGCAATAGTTATTGATGATTTAGAGAAAACAGTTTTCTCCTCATTCCACGTGGGAGCCAGAGGTTGTAACCAGTATGTCTAAAATAATTCCCTAATCCATGGATCTTTGTGAATTATTAGGTGAAATAACAAAATGATTGACATAATGAAGTCTATAAATGTAATCTGCATGTAGCCCAAAATGGAATACAATTTTTACTTTAACAGTTAACACAAAGGGTTATTATATTCTGCCATGTCCAAGCTACCGCACCATGTTCGCAATTACACGCCTCGCAGCTCTTCCGGATCATCCCCAGATGCGTCATCTCTGCTTACAATCACTTTCTATTAAAAGGAATGACTCTCAAACTGTTCTATACTCTCAACACTTTTATTCTAAATAAGGCAGAGGAATGGTTACAGAGATCAGCGCTGATGGCTCCCGTCCTTAACCCGCTCGGTTAAACAGCACCGAAAGAAGGTTACACATGGTTTTTATGTCTGGTACTCCCTCCATGGGATGTACACTCCCTCAGTGTTTATCAGTAGACTATGTGTCATCATTCTGGTGTATATCTGATAGAGTGTAATAGCAGGTGTCCAACCATGAATCTAAGTAAGGCTGAAGCATTCTAATCAACCCGGTTACAAAGCGTTACATAATAAACCCAACGCATTAAACTTTATGTCAAACTGTAGGTCATTTGTCCTTATAATGTGTGTCAGTGAAGATTTCTATCCTATCCTAACAAAAGTGAAAAGATTTGCATTTATACTTTATCATTATGGTGTGTGTGTAAAAGCTCATTTATAAAGCTCTATAAGTAATGGTAAGCAATGTTATTCCTAATAACCTTATTATTTTAGGGTAAAGGTGTATGTCTTTATGTAAGTGTATATTTTTGAGTTCCAAATAACAATGAAGATGTTCTTCAACTGGCAGAATATATAATAGTTGATAGATTAGATTTCTGTGATCACCAATTACACTGTGGAAAACATTTTTTATGCTGGAGATTACCTGAATATTCCTGATCTTCATCTGAAAAGCCAGAGACCTCTGTCTCTGTGTTGGGGGTCTGGTTTGGGGGATCTCCCTTCTCCTCTTCCTTCCTTAACAATGTTTACAGCTTTGAGTTCTCTCGAGGTGAGTGTGAAATTTTTTTATGTGTTTCTGTAAATTGGTGGTATTCTTACAGTAGTAGATGACTTTCCTTCACACATCATGTGGCAGTGTCCTTATCAGCTGCAGTGAATAACATCCTCAAAGCACTTCTCGTTCTCTCCGTCATCACGGGCTGCTCTCAGTGCTCTCTGCCACCAGAGCAGGGAGGGAAGGGCAGTGAGCAGCAGAGAGAAAAGCTGTGCTCCACTGAACTCTGTGAAGAAATTCAGGAAATTTGGTGGACGAGAATCTGAAACGAAAGTATCGATCTCACCAGGCTAGTTTTATACTAATAGTGATCCCGACTTGACATCAATATTATCGACATTTTGGATCGATCCGCCTACCTCTAGCCTATAAACCCAGCTAAAGTGGAAGATGACAGTGGAAGATGACAATTGCACGCCGTCAGTAACGAGGGTTAAGTAATTTTTAGGTATGCTGATATACTATCAACATTTCATCTACAACTGCTCCATTTTGAAAGATCATTTTACCAAGCTCACCCATGCATTTCCATGTCCAGATCAAACAGCCAAACAACTCGCCAAAAAGTTATGGCATCATGTGTTCTGTGTGTACAGCTTTCCCGAATGTATTCACTCAGATCAGGGAGCAAACCTTGAGAGTTAACTCATTGCAGAGCTGCTCAAATGTGTCCAAATCCCACACAACTGCTTACCACCCCATGGGACTGAAAAATGTAATTGAACACTCGGAAATATGCTCTAGTCCCTTCCGCTAAAGCAAAAACAATAGTGGACTCAGCTAATACAAACTTTGACATTTGCATATAACTCTACAGGGCATGAAACCACTGGGTTTGCCCTGTTCCAGCTAATGTTTGGAGGATCCCAAGGCTACCTGTGGATGTTCTGTTTAAACAAGTGCTCAGTGATCCTGTGGTAGTAGATCATAAGAGCTATGTCAAAACACTAATGTCATACGTTCATGAGGCAGCCAGGATTGCTCAAAAACACATTATCAAAGAATAAGACCAACAGGCAGAGGGTTACAACAGAAAAGTCAAATGCATTCACTTGAACATTGTCAAGAGAGTCCTTATTGCTAACAACGGTGAAAGAGGAAAGAAAAATCTGGCTGACAAATGGAGCCTGATAATATACACAATCAAAGACAGAAACACACAGAACCACACAAAAAGACTGGTGGATCCATAGGGTGCAACTATAGCTACGTTCACAGTGCAACTTGAAGTGACCCAAATCCGATTTTTTTGCCCCTTTGCGACCTATAATCAAACTTTTCATGACAGTCTGAACGACAAAGATCTGATTTTTTTCAAAGGTGACCCAAGCCACTTGGATATGTGGTCCTAAATCTGATACGTATCCGATCTGTTCAAATGTGACCTGTATCTGTACGGCCATTTATACTCGACAAACATCACTATTCTGGGTCCTGCTATGCGGAAGCGAGAAGAAAAATATGCACATAAAAGTTGTCTTTGTCATTGGAAAATTATGAATGAAGTCTGTATCATTAAAGCCGCTCACATCATTATCCCGCCACTGCTGGTTTCGACTCCGAACCCACACGTTTCTCTGTACCAATGTTGCTGCCACTGCCCCGCAAAATGCCATGGCATAAAAACCTCGCTCTCTTTCTTTTTGATTTTCTTAAAAATACTGTGTTGTTAATATGCTGGCTCCGGTTGGAAAACAACTTAAAAATCGCTAAATACAGGCCAACATTTCCATCCATATTTACTTGCGCAAATACTAAGCACACTCGCTACATGTGACGTCATTGCGTCGTCTACTGTGCATGCGGGACACTTGAGCTGCATGAATGCGTTCACACAGGAGATCACTACAAGTCACACATATTTGGAAATGTAAACGACCACGCAAAACAATCAGATTTCACCAAAAAATCGGAATTGAGCATTAAGACCTGCAGTGTGAACATAGCCTTAGGTTGTGCACAGGAACCTACTTTTGGACATCACATTTCTGCCAGTATTGGATGTGTGTAATATTGAGGAGGAGGAGGAGGTGTGCATGCCTGACTCTTTGACATTGCAGCTCTTGTGAGATCAGAATCAACTCGGACTTGTCAAAAATGTCTAAGCAGAGAAAGAATCAAGAAAACTAAAATCGGAGACAAATAATCATTAATTACCATCTTTACATTTTGTATAGAAGGGGGAAGCCTGCACCATCCCAACTGTGAAGTGCAAGGGTGGCATCATCATGTCATCTAATATATGGCAAGATCAGGAAGGAAATACTTTTGGCAATGGAGACTGAGGTCTGGAGCATTTGCTTTACTGCAAAATACATGCACAAAGACAAAATTATGTTTACACTGTGCACAACCAGAACAATAATCATGACAGGTTGTATAGCAAACATGCGCTAGCCTTAGTGTGTAGATGCATTGTTTTTCGTCAACAGATCATTGAAAGCCACCAGGATACGGTTGGTTGATGGGGGGATGGGGTGTACAACGAGATAAGGGAGTTATAATCTGAGGGGCTGTGGTAACTTTAAGATCCAAGTGGTGAGAACCACGAGGATAAGTCTGTGTGTGGTGTTAAACTTGGGAACCGATCAGGATGAAGCATTCCAAAATATTCATCAATTTAATGTAACTGGCAGGGGGTTTTGACTGGGTCTCTAATCTATATTTTTAAATTGTGGTTATAATAACTTCATATTGCATGTGTTGATTCTTTTCTTCATGTATATTGTCAGTCAGTCAGTCATTTTCTACCGCTTATTGCATTATTGTTATTCATGTAATATGCTATGTTGAAATGACAGTAAAGATTTAGTTACTAAGCTGTAAATGGCAGCAATCATATAATATATTATGGCTCCACTCCTTTCCATTTCCAGTTATCATTATTATTATTCTCTTTTCTATTCTGTAGTACAGTACACGTGTTTTCTCTTTCTTTTTGTATTGTATCTGTTTTCTTACTAGCTTGAAAAAACCCTTTTCCTAAACTATTATCCTATCCCTCGGACACCGGGTCATGTGAACTAGCTCTCAGGGGACAGATAAGTTTTGGGTTTTCTTTACCTATAAGTCATAATCATCAACATTACAAGGATGAAACACATGATATATTTTATTCTATTTAAAATAACTCTCTGTAAAATAACTGTTTCACTTTCTGAAATAAATGGCAAAAATATTGAACTTTTACGCAATATTCAAATTGTTTGAGCTGTACTTGTAGATGTGAAGCTTTTTCTGGTCTGTAATCAGTGGTTGAGAGGCCTTGAATAGGAAAACCACCAAGGTCAAGCTTTGCACTGATCTTCATCAGTCTTTCAACAACCTGTCCGACAGAACCAAAAAGTTCTGAATAAAACAGAACAAGTTTGGACACCAAAGTTCATTTGACTGCAACTCAGAAACTTATTCCTGTGTTTTTCTTTGCTCTACAGTAATGTGTGCTTTACTAGATAATTTCACTAATAACCCAAATAGCATAATAGGGAAAAATTATTTTGAATATTTTAATAGGTGACTTGGTTTGTTAAAACCTGAGAAACTCAGTCTGAGAGAGATTTAGAAAACTTTATTGGTCAGGATGTTTTACACAAAATCAAGAATTAGGTTACTGTATTTCTCATCGATCCACTCGGTTTTCACATGGGTTTAGTTTATCTTTAGGTCTTCAGAAAAACTAGATGAAATTGGTTTGCTTTGTGAGCTGTTACCTGGGGCTCCAGCCACTCCAAATGGCCCAAGTATTGCAGGGAATCCTCTGTCACCTTTAGCACCAGGGGGCCCCTGCATCTGTCTGTGGCTCAAGGGAACCATCAGCAAGACGCCTGATGAAAAAGCCTCATCTTCTCAGTGGAGCACTGGTCTCTGAAAAAAACAGTACATTTTGCTACTTAGTTTCTATGCCAGATATTTTTAAAACTAGGTATTTTAACAGTTCAGGAAAAAATTTTATTATATGTGTTATGGATTTTCTTATCAAAGTGAGAGAGAAATCAACTCATTAACAAGAGAAAGACCGGACTTTGTCTTATAAGTTTATTCAAAGGCATACAGCGTTTGAAGACCCTGTCACTGAGCTTAGTCAGTAAAGCAGAGCCCAGAACAAGAGTTTACAGACAGTATTTAAACAGTATGTGGGTGTTACCTCAACTTAAAAGAGTTTCAGACATATGGCCTCCTGACCCTCCCCGGGTCAGAGGTAACAAGGTTATTTATGAGGGCACCCGTCTACCATCCCTTGGGATATAACACTTCAGGGAGTGTTAACCATAAAACTTCTGATAATTAATTTACTGACCGACTCCTCTAGGGTAGCAAAACACAGAGGTCAGAGAAGAGAGAGATAAAGGAAAGTTCAGAGCATTTAAAAGAATTTTCCCATAACATATGTTATATAATCTTATAAAAACAGAAAAGATAAAGGGCTGAAAAGTTTTGGCCAAGCCACCAGTATATTAGACTACTGTATAGGATTTCTTTAGTTATATTTAGTAAAAAAGTACAAGTAACTATTCTAGGTTTCCGACATGCATGAATGATGTCAACCAAAAATTGCACAATGATGACCGTCAAAATATAATTATCTAGAATGTTCTGCTGCTTTGCAGTTTAAAAATCTACTGATGTGAATAAAGATTTTGGAGTCAAAAATATGAGATCCAGCCCAGAGGAAATGAAGATTAGTATAGATATATAGAAGATAAGCAGGAACTTCCTGCGGTCTGACAAATGTGAGTAGAGTTTATTTACTTCTAAAACCAATTTGGTTGACTTCTCTACTTTTTAGGATAAAAACAATGGAGTTTTTAGGGCCATTTGTTGATATTAGCAATAAAATTTGCAGCTTTGTAAATAACCATTTGTAAATAACGTCACAACCTTCTCTAAAGACTTATCTCCTTGTTGGACAGAAAATATTTCAATTAGGAACCAGCAGTAAACTATATATAAGAAGGCAAAGCGGACCACAGGTAATTTCAAACGACTATGTCTAACTTTACGTCCATCTCACATCAGTTTTTAGCCAAGCAGAAATTAAGATGTTCTGTTGAGATGCTAGATTTTCTTGAAGCATAGTTCCAAGTTGTGACTTAATTTTTTTATTTATTAAACACATGCTAAAAGTTTTTCCGAGTTTTTTCAGCTGAAGAAGCCTCATACTTGCAGACTCGGGTCTTCAAACCCCTCTCACACTAACAGATTTCTATCCCAACTGGATCTGCCGAATGCCCGCAACAACTGCAGACTGTTGCTTTCTAGTTCTTTAGCCTGTAGAAATTTTCTCTGTGTTACACTGATAGTTACTGTAAACTGTAATAACAGTCTAATAACAGGTAAAGGTTTTCTCATGTTATTTGTCAAGATCTCGCTCATCGATTTTCCATCAATTACATTTGTGAAAATATCAATGACGGTTGCACTGTGTGATGTAATTTTTGTTGACTTCAGTATTAATGGAAATAGACTCAAACTGCAGTCATACTAAATAAATTAGAATTTGTGTTCCAAAGAAAATTGTTTGTGAGATTGTCAGGCTGTAAGCAGAAAATCATAATTAACAGAAATAAAGGCTTAAAAACATCAGTTAGTGTGCAGTCAGTGTATATAATTGTCAGGTTTAAACAACTTAAAATACTTATAACATCACAAAAAGAAGAGAAAGACAAAGAATTAGTTATTTCACTCGCAGCGAGGAGAACGGACAGAGATGTGCTTCAGTTACAAATCTCCTACCGCTCTGAAAACCATCTGTCCGCACCTCTCTTTTTATTATCTTTCGGGGGTCCCTAGTTACAAAGAACGTTACTCTCTAAGGATGGGAAAAACAACTGCATCGTAAACAGGTCATAAACACCATTATCTTTTAACAACACACTACCACAGTCTCCTCCAATCTTAGGATCAGTGCGTCTTCGTTCAGTGCAATCAGCCTTCATCTTTATGACCTCCTCAACTGCTTCCTCCTCATCTCCACTTTTGATGTTTGCCTGCAGACAACTCACACATCCTTTACTCAAACAAACATCATGAAAGGTTATAAAATCAAATAGTCAAATGAAACAAAAGGAAAAAAATATAAGATAAAAGATATAAACTATATACAATTATTCCAACATTTCCCCCCTGTTTGTCTTATATCTGCTCATATTTTCATATCACTTAAACAGCCACTTCTTTTAGATTTTTAACTGCAAGATCATTTTTCATGAGCACAAATATAATTATACTCAGAGGCACTTACTGACATTCAAATCACAGATTCATATAGAGATGGATCTGGGTACAGGTCAGAAAAGTGGTCAGTCACATCCTCATCATCTTCATCATCCTGATGTTTAAGTAACGGATAGAGTTGGGTAACTCTGTCTTCCATAAGAGAAATAGCTGTGGTGATGAGACGGTTAAGAAGAGAACGAAGGCAGGCAATACAACAGCATCCACACAATGTCAAAAATTGCAGCAAACACTGCAAAGGAAATTATTACTGATGATACTAAAATTTTATACTTCCCAAACATATTCAGCCAGGAGTCCCACATCGAGGTGTCTACTCCAGAATGCTCCTTCATTTTGCCATTTAGAGATCTCAAACCTTCTATGGCTTTAGTGAGGCTACCATCAGCCGCAGTGTTGTTAGGTATAAATGTGCAACGTTTTCTCCAAAAATAGCACAAACTTCTCCTTTTTCAGCTAACAACATGTCCAAAGCAATTCTATTCTGGAATACCATCAGGGAAGTTGAAGCCAATTAGTCATGGACAGTTTCAAACCCGCTTTGTCTAATTTTCTAGTTTTTGCACATTGTGGTGAATATAGTTGTTCCTGTCCACGTTTTTGTTCACTGTACACCACTTACTGATACTTGATTCAAATCTTGCAGCTACTTGATCAGTTAATTTATATTCATCTATAGCATCTATGTATGTAGAGTCTCCCTCAGTCTGCCAAGCTACTGCTCTGCACTTTCTATCATGCCAATCATGTGGGTTTACACTAGATAGTCCATCTGTTACTTCATCTACATAGGATATACTGAAACTGGTAACAATAAAGTAATTAGAGCACAGAGTCCCGTTACTTTTTGAAGGTAATCGATCAAACAACCTGTTGTCATCACACCACCACCAAATGTCTCCTCTAGAGACTAGTTTAAAACACATATTTACTTTTACAATTGCAGTACACCATACTGCAATGAGATTTCCCAATGTATTACCTCTCTCTGTCATATTTATACATGTGTAGTTTCCAGTGGTGACCCGTTTATGGAATACTGGTTTGTTCTTATCTGCTGTGGTTACAGGAAAAACAGAATCCCAGTGTTGACACATTTAATTAGGATTAGTTTGATTCATTACTTCCATCACACAGGGTTGTGGTATCACAGCTGAAATTATTTGTAACAAAAGCCTTGAACCCAAACACACAACACAATCTCTTTTAGTCATGTTAGCAGCTTGCTCTACCATCAATAACCAGTTATTATTTGTTCCTGATACTTCAGTAATAACCTGGAACTAGTCATCTGTGGTTAAGTTTCCTAACATAATTTTTACTCTCTTCGCTTTGTTACCTGGATTGCATTATCAGCTTTATGGAACTTAAACAACTTCTTTTGATAACTAGCATAAGCAGTAGTGCCTCACTCTGGTGTCCAATTATTTCCTTCATCAGCTATCATTGTGGACCATGAGGTGTCTCTTCTGGAGAAATCATTCACATACTATTTCGTGATCCTGCAGATCACTTCTAGTGTTTGCTTCTTTTTCTGCTAATTCTTGACAATCATGTTAATTTTCATCTTCAGCTTCTACACTCCATTTCAATTCAGACGTCATTTTCAGCTCTTCTTCATACATTAGTTTGTTTAATGGAGCTACTATTTCTGCATAATTTGGCACCCAGTTTCTACAATAATTAGTTAGTCCAAGGAAGGACATAATTTGCTTTTTTGTTACTGGTTTTGGAACTTGTAATATTGCAGTCTTTCTTTCTTCTACAATTGTGCGTCCCCCTGCGCTAAGATTGTGGCCTAGGTATTTAAACTCATTTTTACACAACTGAAGTTTCTTTTTATTGACTTTGTGTCCCTCTTCTGCTAAATGTTTTAATAATGCTATTGTGTCATTTTTACAGGTCTCCTCATCAGGAGAAGCTAATAGCACATCGTCAACATATAGTAAAACCTGAGACTACCTCCTGGGGGGTAAAACTTGGCCATACTTGCACTCATTACCTGAGAGTATATAGTTGGACTTTCACAGTAACCCTGAGGTAGTCTGGTATAAGTATATCTTTGTCCCTCAAAGGTGAATGCAAACCAGAACTGACTATCTTTATCTACAGGTACAGAAAAAAAATGCATTGCTTCTATCAACTACAGTAAATATTCTAGCATCTGGTCTTAGGGAATTTAATAATGTATAAGGATCAGGAACACACGGTGCTCTCTGAACAACTGCATTATTAACTGCCTGTAAGTCTTGTACCATGCGCCATCCTGTTGATGGAGCTTGTTTTTTAACTGGAAAAATGGGGTGTTACCTGGTGAGTCCTCGCATTTTATTATCACCCCTGCAGTTATTAAATCCTTTATTACTGGTTTTATTCCTTCATGTGCATCATGTTTCAAAGGGTATTGTTTTACACTGGGCCTGTATTCTGTTTTTCCTCTAATCTGAACAGGTAACGCTCCTTTTACTAAACCCACATCAGTAGGGTCTTTTGACCATAACTTATCAGGGACTTCACTCAAAAACAGTTCCTCCTGTTCAGTAAGGAATATTTCTCATTGTTGCTTTGTATGCAAATGTATCTCTTTTTACACTGTCACTGTCCAAAATAATAATTTTCTAGTTAATCCTGTGGATGCACTAATTTCTGTATTCATTGTTATTGCAAACCAGTCTGTGGCATATTTTCCCCTCTGCACTATTCTTCCCATATCATGCCACTTGAGTTCTTTATCCTTGAATAAAGATATGTGTGGAGGTGACCACATTTTGCAGAGCTTCCTAGTGTCTTCTGCTAACACTATTTCAGCAACTGACGCACTGAGTTCTGCTTTTCTCTTTACTACAATATGTCCTTCTGAGGTCGGAATTAATGCTAACCCCAGATGTAGTAATCCATCTCGTCCCAATAGATTCACCGGACACTCAGGGAACATTAGAGTAGATAGCTGGCATGACTGTCCATTGGGATTTCTTATCCAAACTGGTTCAGACTCACAGACTTGTGTCAATTTCCCACTAGCTGACCTTATTTTTATTTGCTGATCACTAAATCTGGAATTTGGGATTGTTTCTCTACAGGTGGTCCTGCATGCTTTGGTATCACAAAGAAAAGTAATTGATTTTCCATTCAACAGTAAGGTAAATTCAGGTTTTATGCTATCTAGGGAGAGAAGGTCCTAGAAATTTAGGAGGACATCCTGCCCCTGTGTTTTTTGTTTTTATCGGTGTCTGAGGTACTAGGAACAATTTCACTTATTTTCTGTCCTAGTCATGCTGAATCATTATTTCTCCTCCCAGGACAGTCTCTGGCCAGATGTCCTTCTTTTCCACAACACCAACACCCTGAGGTGTATTGTCTGTAATTTCCTCTGCTCACTCCTCCTCTCTGACCCCTGCGGTTTTGTCCTCTGCCTCTAAATCTTCCTCTTCCTCTGTTGTTTTAATAATAAATCTGTTCTTGAAAAAAAGGTGTTGACTATCTTTTTTTTGTTTTTTATCCTTCATTACTCTTTCTGCATGGAGGGCATGATTTACATAGTCTTATAGATTTGCTGTGGGGGACCCTATAAAATGTCTCCTTACCCAGGTATTAATTACATCCCTGGAACCAGCATATAGTGCATTTTTTAACTGCTGTCGATAAGCTCCTGGCTCGTCTTCATCTTCTTGTAGACCACTATGTATTTTAAACACTTTTGTCAGTCTAATCCTATATTCTTCAAAAGGTTCTTCCTCTTTTTGTTTCACTCTGGCTATTTCTGCGTAGTCAGCTCTGCGTCTGTATCTAACTGTAAGCCTATCGATTAATCCCCTCACTCTGTTTGTTCTGCTGTTTAAAAAGAGTAAAATATTTTCTAAGGTTTCACAAAAAAAACCTTGTCATGCCATGAACCTCCGTGACAAGCTGTATCAACAGCCTTCAGCGTCTCAAAACAATAATAATAAAAAATAAACACAAATAAAACATACATGAGGTATAGCCATGGTGGGGATGGATTTATTCACCAAAGGGACTCATTTTAGCCCATCCAATCCTGTCAAACCTCATCAGATCTTTGGTACAAAACAAAAACTTTCCACCTACTCTTTTTACTCCCTTTCTTTTGTCCTGCTGTTCTACTTTGCGAGTCCATCAAAAATTACTTCTTAGCCCTCTGACCTTTTCTGCTTTCCACAAAAACGTCCATTCTTATCTCCTGCATCACATCTCTCTCTTTTTAGTTACTTTTAACTAATAATCTACATCCTCATAACCTTCTTTGTCCATTTTTCTTAAATCACGAGTACTTTTAATGTACTTTTAATTATTGCATCTTATAGATCAAGTAATTTTTTAGAGTTTAAACAACCATCATAATGATATGTGGTTATCCTTTTATCTAAATATTTTAATATTTTAATTTGATCCTGTGCTTCTATAAATTTCCAATCTTTGCATTGTTATTCATTTTTAGTTTATTTTTACTTGCCCCTTTTCCCATTTTTGTTTATTTTTATTTGGTCCAGCATATAAATACCTAAGGTATTCTAAATGCTGGACTATTCTGCTCAGTAGGGTGACAGAAAAATCTCAGTTTGTGGTAATTCTCACTTCAACTCTTTTGAGTGGAGAATTTTTGCCTTTGCATCCACAAACGTTAGTCACTTACAATCCCACTGCTTTGGTATGAGAAAAAACCTAGTGATTTAAATCCTCCATTCATCTCTCACATGCACAAATTTTAAACGCGGAATTTTCATAGTATTTTTGTTTAAAATACTTAAACGCACGCGGACTCCGCCGTCCTTGAAACACGGAATTTTCAGTATTACTTTTTAATACTTAAACAGGACTCCGTCGTCCTACTTTTACCTGTTAGGGCCTAGGATTCACAGGGTTTTATTTCACGCAATGACCCCCAGTCATTTGTCACACTTTTTAATCCAAATTCAACTCACCACTTTGTCTTCTCTCTCTCAGAGTTCCGTCAGCCGTCAGACCCCAGCGGGCGGGCCGAGATCCAGTCCCGGAAAGGGTCTGTGAGTCTTCCTGTTGAAGCCTGCCGTGCGCACGGTCTTTACTGGTATCTACCAACCCGCTGAAATCATCAGGCGTAATTGGAATCCGGCTCTCGAAGGACCAAATTAATGTCAGGTTTAAACAACCTAAAATACTTATAACATCACACAAAGAAGAGAAAAACAAAGAATTAGTTATTTCACTCGCAGCGAGGAGAACGGTGCTTCAGTTACAAATCTCCTACCGCTCTGAAAACCATCTGTCCGCACCTCTCTTTTTATTATCTTTCGGGGGTCCCTAGTTACAAAGAACGTTACTCTCTAAGGATGGGAAAAACAACTGCATCGTAAACAGGTCATAAACACCATTATCTTTTAACAACACACTACCACAGTCTCCTCCAATCTTAGGATCAGTGCGTCTTCGTTCAGTGCAATCAGCCTTCATCTTTATGACCTCCTCAACTGCTTCCTCCTCATCTCCACTTTTGATGTTTGCCTGCAGACAACTCACACATCCTTTACTCAAACAAACATCATGAAAGGTTATAAAATCAAATAGTCAAATGAAACAAAAGGAAAAAAATATAAGATAAAAGATATAAGCTATATACAATTATTCCAACATTTCCCCCCTGTTTGTCTCATATTTGCTCATATTCTCATATCACTTAAACAGCCATTTCTTTTATATTTTTAACTGCAAGATCATTTTTCATGAGCACAAATATAATTATACTCAGAGGCACTTACTGACATTCAAATCACAGATTCATATAGAGATGGATCTGGGTACAGGTCAGAAAAGTGGTCAGTCACATCCTCATCATCTTCATCATCCTGATGTTTAAGTAACGGATAGAGTTGGGTAACTCTGTCTTCCATAGGAGAAATAGCTGTGGTGATGAGACGGTTAAGAAGAGAACGAAGGCAGGCAATACAACAGCATCCACACAATGTCAAAAATTGCAGCAAACACTGCAAAGGAAATTATTACTGATGATACTAAAATTTTATACTTCCCAAACATATTCAGCCAGGAGTCCCACATCGAGGTGTCTACTCCAGAATGCTCCTTCATTTTGCCATTTAGAGATCTCAAACCTTCTATGGCTTTAGTTAGGCTGCCATCAGCAGCAGTGTTGTTAGGTATAAATGTGCAACACACCTTTAGAGCACTACTCAGAGTGGCAGCACCTGTGATTCCTGGACAGGTGGATGAGCAGACTGATCAGCAGAGGTTGCACGCTGCAGTTCCTGTCAAACCCACCACCGTTGAGAGGGATTTTGGGATAGTCATGTCCTCCCCGGAGCAAAGCTCTGTTCCAATGTCAGAACTGCAGACACTCCTGATGAAAAACGTCATTTCCAGGGTTTCTCCTGGAGAGGAAAACACGGGGTTTTATTCCCAATATTTTCTGCTTCCCAATAAAACAGAAGGAATAAAACCAATTCCCGATCTGTCCCCGTTCAACAAATTGATCATGGACAAACGTTTCCACATGCTGACAGTCAGACAGGTGTCGGAGAACGTTCACCAGAACGACTGGTTCACCTCGATAGATCTGAAGGACGCCTATTTCTACATCCCCATCATTCCAAAACACCGCAAATATCTGCATTTTGCTTTTCAGGGGATCTCATTTCAGTACAACCGCCTGCCGTTTGGTTACTCTCTCATCCCACGGATGTTCTCCAAATGTGTAGAGACAGCGTTGTAGCCACTGCACTCGGCAGGGATGACAATCCTCTTTTATCTGGACGACCTGTTTTTGCTGGCTCGGTCCAGAGAGGAAGTGGTGGTGCAGACGAAGGCACTGACCGCACAACTAACAGTCCTGGTGTTTTCCATAAACTGGCAAAACGTTTTGTTTTCCCATCCCAGATGGTCGTTTAAATTAAATTGGAATTAAACTCAGCCACAATGAAAGCCCAGCTCTCACAGCCAAAAGCAGACGCCCTGTTGCTCCTCCTCCGTGTCAAACCTCACAGCGTAGTGACAGCTCTGTCACATATGTGATTACTGGAAATGATGTCAGCGGCTCATATGGTTGTTCCGCTGGGTCTGCTTCATATGAGATGTCTTCAGATATGGTTCACCCACCTGCACATAGATCCTGTGTGCCAGAAAAGGCGGATGAGCTCAGTCCCTCCTTCAGTGGGGCCCGACCTCGCCCACTGGGAAAAAACCCGCATCCTGTCAGAGGGAGTTCCCCTCAGCAAACCTGCGTCACAAGTCTCAGTGTTCACAGACGCATCCCTGTCGGGATGGTGAGGGACGTGTCAGCCACAGGTGGTGGGAGCACAGTGCCCAGATCACATGTCTCTCCACATAAACAGGAGTTTCACACAGTGTGGAAAGTGACACAGCACTTTGTTCCTCTGCTGCGGTATCAGCATGTTTTGACCACACAGACCACAGAGTGGCTGACCGAACGGTCTTTAAACACCTGCTGATGAAACGGTTTCAGAGAGGTGTAGGTAGACACAGACCTGTGTCACGTCCTCTAATCCCTTAGTGGGATTTAGCACTGGTTCTGCATGCACTGGTTAAAGCTCCATTTGAGCCTTTAGATCAGGTTCCGCTTAAATGTCTCTTTTAAAACAGACCTGCTGTTAGCTCTGACATCTGCAAAGAGAGGGAGCGATTTATCTGCACTCCCTGTCGCTCCTTCATGTCTCAGAATACGAATCGACAGCAGCTCAGCTGTGCTGCGTCCTAAGCCTATTTTTATTACAAAAGCATCACGAGATTGTTCAGACTGAGAGGGATAATTCTGGATGGCTTTTATCCTCCTACTCATAACTCTGAAGAGGAGGCCACCTCTCATCTGTGACGTAGGGTGAAGGACCGCAGCGGAGAAGAAGCGGTTGTCAGTGATGATGGAGGACCAGATCATAGTGGCGGTGTGCGGCAAGACAGAGTTGTATGACTCAACTAAGTATTGTTACCGAGACAAGTACAGAAAGGACCTGGCCTGGAGAAGAGTCAATGAGGAGACTGGAGTAGCAGGTAAAACTTTAAAACAGCGCCATTGTACTACTGTCTTGTGGCTAATTTATATCGGCACATCACTTGCTATATATATCTTATATTTAGGAGATGTGGACATTAAAAATCGGCAGTTTTTTTATTGAGCTGAGATTTATTTACTCACCAGGCACAGATGGACAGGCGTTCAGCAGCGGGGATACAGCGACGGTAGTTGGTGTCGCGGAGGCCGATTCATCTCCCAACACGGGACAGCAGATCTTCGAACTGGGTCCTGGATAGACGGAAGTACCGCTGAAATCGACCATCATCCAGATGCAGCTCCTGGATTAAGTGGTGGTACTCTCTGAACTGTTCCCGTACCTGAAGAATCTCGTGAACCCAGGGAAGTCGACGTCGGTGGCGTTTTTCAGCTCTCCACAGGTAAAACACCGTAATTAGGTCCGTGAAATCCATGTCCACCATGTTCAGTTGAAACCAGCAAGCTCCTATTAGATAACGTGGCGAAGTGTTGCCGCTTGTTGCCATTTGGCAACGGGGAGTTCACGTGGAATGTCAAGCGAACAAAAGCACACAAATGATGCAAAATATTCGCAGAATCCGCGTTCGGTGTGAACGCACCATTAGAAGGATGCAGCCCCTTAAGTTGGACACACATGTATTTCCGTTGCTACTGACAAAATTTGAAAACATTTCAGTAGTGAGTGTGAGAGCAAATTCAGAATGATGTCCCTATTGGCCCCTCATACAAAACAGCCCGCACGGGTGTGTATATCATGCAGGCCGTCTTGCACATTGACAGAAACGGTGACCCTAAATCATGTCTGTCTTAAGCTTATACTGCGACAGTGCATCTTTCAACATTTCTTTCTGCTCTCGGTGGAGGAGGACGCTTTTTCTCTGTCTCCCACCCCCTCCCATATCTGCCCTGCTTCAGCTCTGTGTCTTGTCTTTGGAGCCTCTTCTTGCATATCTTCCAAATTCTTAGTTATGGATTTGGTCAGCTGGTCTCTCAATGCAATTGATCAGGGTGAAGGAGAGCCCAACTTGTCCGGACTGGACGTTTTTCTCTGGATACACAATGGACTCCTGACAGAAGTGGAGGATTGTGTGTTTGTCGATAATGTCAGTCGAGGATGTGGAAGATGTGTATATAATTGGATGTTTGATATCAGGATTTCTGCTTTTTGGTGTCAGCGGTTACCTGGCATATCGAGAAATACGGAGAGTGTCAGCAGCTGTTCTGGCAATTGTAAGGCTGCCTGGCATGTATGATGGGATCTTCAGGGCGATCAGCACTCAGACTGAGATGTTACGTGAGCTGAATTGCAGACTGGATGTGATCCTTACGCAGGATCGCAGGCAGGTTGCGGTTCCTGGACTCAGGGGTGAAATGGGATAAATCTTGGAGAAAGTTGCTCGCTTGGATCTGGCGAAAGACCAGGAATTTGGCTGTTTGGATTCGCCTTTGAGAAGCACCAGCGAGATTCTCAAGGCTGACGGAAAATTAAGAGTCAGTCTAACCCAAATAATTATTGTTTTTCTGAATCTGGCTCCCCTGCACGGCCTTGATGGCCGGCTATCTTCAACCTCTCCTGGAAGTTATGTAAACATGATGCTCTGCTCCCTCTGCTCCCTCCCTTCCCTGAGGACATCTGTGGACCTGCTCAGAACTTTGTTGCTGGTTGATGAACATTCCAATGTACCATCAAGGACAATGGCCTCTGTGAGTGCTTCATGGACTTACTTGCACACACTCACTTGCACACACACGCATGCTCAAGATAAACATATGCACCCCCTCACACCACCTTCACCGTTCCCGGCATGATGTTGTTTTGTAAACTTGTTGCTTCTTTGTGCTGAGGTTTTTTGCAATCTCAAACATCCTGCTAAGGATATAGTGTGAAATATGATTTTTTTCCCTCTACTTTCCTAATGTGGCCTCTTTTCTCATCTAGCAAGGACAGCGTCTGTGAGTGGGCAGCAAAGCCTCGGTGACCCGTCCCCCCCTTGTCTTGTGTCATGATGTCTGTTTGGATGGGTTGTACTGGAATTCTAATTTCCCCTCAGGGATCAATAAAGTATCTTTGAATTGAACATGAAGCCCCTTATCTTCAAAGATCCCAAATAGGGGGCTAAATTGCTTGTACAAAAAAAATTACAATTTGCATGTGTTGTGGAATTTTCTTATCAAAGTGGGTAGAAGTTGACTCATAACAAGAGAAAATCCGGACTTTGTCTTATAAGTTTTATTCAAAGGCATTCAGCATTTGAAGACCCTGACACTGAGGTTAGTCAGTGAAACAGAGCCCCGATCAACATTTACACACAGTATTTATACCAGAACATGACAGTGTTATCTCAACACTTCAAAGAGTCTGTGTTTTATGACCCCAGACCCTTCTCGGGTTCAGAGGTGACTAGGTTACCTAGGAACAACCATCTACTCTCCCTGAGGCATCACCCTAACAAATGCCCTTAACCATTAAACTTCTGATAATGGCTTTTACAGCTTCCTCCTCTAACACAGATGTTCACTGGAGGGAGGTAAACCAAAGATCATACACTGTGGAATGCTTACTGCAAGAATTTCCATCACACTCCCTTCTTCTGATTACAAGATAATCACAACTAAAGGAAAATTAACAAATTATAAACACAACTTAAAAAACAAAAAAAACAAAAAATCCTGCTGACTCTCCTGAGTGGCTTCAAGCTGCCCTGTTACCAGTCTGGTACAGGTGGGCGGTTGTAGGAAGCTCCTCTAGAAATATATTTAGAAACAGGAACTCTAACCTGCTGGAAGTTAGGCTTCCATAGTCCAACTAAACAACGGTGGAAATGAACACATTCAAATTTGTAATAATACCATAATGATAAATATCAAGCAATAAACATAAAAGTTAGATAAAAGCATCTGAGATTTCCTCCTCAGAGTCAGTCTCGCTGTCAAAGTGGGAGGAAAGAATGACCTTATGATTTCTAACTTTCAGGCAATGCGATGGCCTTAAGTAGATTCTGAAATAACGTTGCACTGACCAAGGGATTATTGTGCCCTTGTAAGAACAGTGTTCTTCAACTACCTGTTCAATCACTCGCCAGTGATCAGCTTACAGTTCTTTGTCTTGTGGTGGTCCGCTGTCCTCACACCTTTCAGCCGTGGATGATCCAGTTAGAAGATGACTTGTGTCCTGGAAGCCAAATGAAGCTGGAGGAGCTAGAGCTTTCCTGCAGCTTTTCTGGGTGTCTAGTAGGATCTGATATGGGCCATTCCAGCCCTGGACTTCCTGTGTTCTCTCCTAAATTCTCTGACCAGAATCCAGTCGCCAGGAATAAAGGACTGGAGGGTGGAAGTGGCTGTTTCTGGTAATGCAGCCTTCACCATCTGTGAAACTTGAGAAAACACAGTGGACAGGTTTTGACAGTAAAACAACATCCTATCTTCACACAAAGATGTGGAAGAATATTATCTTGGCAATATCCCCATGTCCAAATTAGGAGACCTGCCACACAGCACTTCAAAAGGACTGAGATTTGCCTATGTCCTTTGTCTCAATCTCATATAAGTGAGAACAGGGCCTTCACAAGGCTTGGCTAATTTTCAATTCAAAGTCCCATTCTCAAACCTAAGTGCTTAACTACATGAACTTCATCAAAACATCCAACAAAATCCAAAGAATTGATCTTCTGACTTCACCTGATATACTAGCAATGACCATCAGCTAAATATTCTGAATATCAAAAATGTGACATGATGTTTGTGGAAGGTCTGATTACAGGTCAATATTTCATAGTTTCAGAATACCCAAAAAGAATTTCAAAAATGGTCTAATCTGTGGAGATATAAAATTTCACAAAAGAATCAACACCAATGTAATTTGGATGAATAAACCCTACAAATTGAATCTAATAAATAATTCCCACCAAGTATAAAGTCATGACTCAGATTCTTTATCAAAAATATATTCCTTACTTTTGGCATATCTTGAATTGTCAGTTAGTGTAATGGCACCAGGGAAACTTTCAATCTAATAAATCACCAATGATTCTGCATGCAAAACTAATTCTTCAAACTAGTTTAAACTATTTCATTAACCTTTTAATAATAAAACACATAAATCTAAAAGTCATGCTACATCCTTAATCATTATACAAAAAAAAACATGTTATTAAGGCAACAATCACTACAAGCATTTTGACTCTATTGTCTCTTAAACAGTGTTAAAACTCAGGAAGGGAGGTGCTGAGCGTTACCATGACAACAAAGGCATGAACCAACCTAGTAGGTGGGCGGAGTCAGGCAGAACTAACCTCTGATTGACAGCCTATGGGCGGACCCACAGTTTCTTCATCCCATCCCACATTAGTGTAACTTAAACTGCAAAGCTATTAACATGCACCTACCTCAGAAACAAGCTGCTTCTTAACTCTCCTGAAAACTCAAAGTTTTAATCAATCTGGGATTTAGAAACAATATTCTAAACATGGATTATTGTTTCATGCAACATATAAACAAACATTAATTCCAACAAAACAAAGACAAAACATCAGAGACAGACAAATGGCCAAATTTGAAGCTTCAAGAATTCAAATAAATTTTTAACAATCTCTTTTCAGAATATGTTTTCTCAGCCATATCTTTTAATGCTATAATTGATCAATGTTGTTATGATAATCGTCAGGATCCTTTTTTTTTTTTTTAAATGAGTGCACATAGTCCAAAAAATCTCAAAGTATTTAGAAGCACAGCAACAGTTTTCTCTTATATGAATCCAAATTTACTGATGCTGAAACCTTTTGCTAATTCTTTGTACTGTAACTCTGTAATAATAATAACTACAATCCTGTGAGTTATTGTTATAATTCTCTTTTTGTTTGGCTCAATTTGATCGCAGCTGCATTGCAGAATTTCAAGTTAAATGCAAAGAAGTATTTTTAATTTAATTCAATTCAAATTCAAAGATACTTTATTGATCCCCGAGGGGAAATTAGAAAAGTCAGCGTTGACATTTTCATGTTATACCCAAACTAAACAAAACTGCAGTGTTTGACTTAATCATAAATTAAGATAAGAAGCTTGTCTCCAAACTGGACTTTTCCCCACATAGTGTTTCAAAAAAGAACAAACATCATTTTCTTTAATTGGGTTATTTAAATTTTGAGAGTTGGGGAGAACTTATTACTAGAACCCCTCTTTTACAATCCAAATGGTGATAAATGTTCTAATATTTTATCTCTTAGTAATCTGAAATCACCTTGTGTACCTTTGTATTCATATGTATTCCTTTAATCTTTAAACCCTAAGAAATCAAACAAGGAGACTTGAGTTTGATCCGACCATCCTCTTACTGTTAAGAGGGCCTTTATTTCTTTTATTTTCCTAAAATGAAGGATTTTACTTGTCTTGATTCTGTTATAAAAATCCTAACCTTGGTTCCAAAACTAAACTCTTCAACCCCAATCTGTGTCCCCAGAGTAGAAATTTTGAGTATTATTGCATTTCAAAGTCACCAAAATGACTGGAACTCATCATTGGCTTAGATCTATTTTAATAAGTAATCAGCCTACCTTTAATTAAGTATTATAATTTTATGGACCCAAAATCTATGGCTCACAGGCTTCAGGAGTCCAGGAACCACAAGTTGAGTACTACTGCATTGAACAATGGTGTTAACTTTCTGCAGAGATTGAAGGATTGGCTAAATATATTATTTCTGCTTGGACAATAATCAGATTTAAAATTATTAGTTCACAGCTCCTAATTTACCTCAGATCATATTTGCTTGTAACCCAGTTCTAAAATCCAGACTCAAAAACGCAGATGTTGAACTCAAATCCCATATATGTGTATATGTGTGTGTGAGAGAGGCAGAAGAAAAGTTTAGTATAGGTTCAGATTTTGCATAAAGAAATATTATCAGTCAGTCAGTCAGTTGTCCCCCTGCCTGTCACTTCCTTCCACAACATGAACTATACTCCTTTCTAAAACAACTTTCTTTTCGACTCTCTAATGTCCCTTTTCACTTTTACCTTCTTTCCCGACTGATCGCAATATTTAAGACAAACGAAACTTCCTTCAGGAAAGTTTTAACTCTTTTACCCCTTAATTGATGCACTCTGTGCTTTTTAATATTTTTCTTATGTTTTTTTATTTATTTTTCCATCAACTGTTTTACTTGAAACTTTTTAAACTATTTAACTTATTTACACTCAAACTTCCACGCTGTGAAAAACCAAACGTATCTTCCAAATTAAAGCACATTTAACACAATCATCCCCACTTTTTCCTTTCATTATTTTATAAATCAGAGAATGAAGAAGGAGACACCCCTGATGCCTCAAGGTTCCGGAACCATTTTTTTTTTTTACCTGTTCAGCGGCACGTCTGCCCACTGGCTTTTCTCCTTTATGAGGTGTAGAAAATTGCTAAAAACCACCCGCAAAACCCTGTGTTTTGCTTTATCCCATTGTTACCAATGAGAACCTCCCTGCCATTTCTTTGCAGGGTAACCGGGCCCTCAGCTGATGTCCTCCCTCTCGCAACTCTGGAACCTAATTAATTAGTTAGGAGATGATGGTTAATGTGTAATAAAAATAATAATATACATTATATCATACAGAGCAACTTCTCACCCAGATATATTTGACGACAAATTGTTCGGATCTAATCAGCCAGAAGCCGCAGGCGGGCACCAGAACTCCCCTCCGTAAAATGGAAGTGGACTGAGGACAACGTCTCCAGGCTGGCCAGGCGTCCGTGTCCCCTCCTGCGGTCTCCTCTGGCACGTCAGATCCTGTTCGTGACGCTAAAATTGTTGTGGAATTTTCTTATCAAAGTGGGTAGAAGTTGACTCATAACAAGAGAAAATCCGGACTTTGTCTTAATAAGTTTTATTCAAAGGCATTCAGCGTTTGAAGACCCTGACACTGAGGTTAGTCAGTGAAACAGAGCCCCGATCAACATTTACACACAGTATTTATACCAGAACATGACAGTGTTATCTCAACACTTCAAAGAGTCTGTGTTTTATGACCCCAGACCCTTCTCGGGTTCAGAGGTGACTAGGTTACCTAGGAACAACCATCTACTCTCCCCGAGGCATCACCCTAACAAATGTCCTTAACCATTAAACTTCTGATAATGGCTTTTACAGCTTCCTCCTCTAACACAGATGTTCACTGGAGTGAGGTAAACCAAAGGTCATACACTGTGGAATGCTTACTGCAAGAATTTCCATCACACATGTTACATTTTCAAAGATTGTGCGTGCAATGGATAACAGGTACAAAAGAGGTGCTGATCACCCTATTTAAAGGAGGAAATTGCATGTGCTAAAAACATGCAAGAGTTGTTGCGCTGCATCACTATGAATGATAAAGTTGCTGATTGTTTCCTTGTCTATCATTCTGCTCTTGCTTTTCAGGACTGTTACAGTTTGTTAACCTTTCTCATCGCTATACACAGCAGCAGGTTTGTCATCTCAGCCTCTGAGTTTGAATTTGTTCTGCAAGCAAATGCTTAATGTTTGTGGCCCGGACAGACCTAGTGAGGCAAATACTACATCCTACTTTGCCTTTAATCAAACTATTTTAATTAAGGATTACAGGCTATTGCACAGGAGGGCAGAGCTTTGTCCAAAGTGCTGCATCATTGGAGCGCGCACAGCTTGTTAACTGTTGCTGGACATAACTCACAATGGTTGCAGCTTAGAAATTGGCAAATCAATATTAACAATAAGAAAGACAAACATGTCTGTCTATTAATTTTTTAGAGGTTTGCCTCCCTTGAACTTTTAGTTATTTTAGGAGACTCGCCGGGTTCTTATAATTTTTAGAGTATATGTTTGAAGAGTTTGGAGTTTAACATAAATAGCCACAATATTTAACCCTGAACATAATATTAGCAACATAAAAATAACTTGTAGGAGTATAGCTTTGCTAATTTTAAACATAATGCCACATAACTGTCCTGCAAAGAATTTGAATCGAACATTTATATACATAAATGTGACATGATGTTTGTGGAAGGTCTGATTACAGGTCAACATTTCATAGTTTCAGAATACCCAAAAAGAATTTCAAAAATGGTCTAATCTGTGGAGATATAAAATTTCACAAAAGAATCAACACCATAATTTCAGAGAGGTTTTCATAATGTGGTCTTAGGGAGCTATGCACCATTTATATAAACAAAGTACAATGTTTCTCTCGCATTGTCACTAAGTCCTCACTGGAGGTATGAGCTACCCTTTTTCCCATGAGTGCTAAAACGTTTGGAACCCCATGTTACTTTATTCTGACATTCCCCTCTTCTGGCGCAGGGTCCAACCCATGCGACAATCCAGCAAAAAGTTTGTACAAAAATGTTTTAGTAACCAAGATCACATAACCTAGAACCAAAGAAATGAATTCTGACATAACTATGTGTCACTATGAATTTAACGAAAGCAACATAAAGAAAATCCAGATGTTTTTACCTGTAATTCAGTTCCATTAACAACCAAACACAAACTGTAATTATTCAGGTCATCAATGTCTCACTTAGAAATTAGTCACATATCATCCTAATTTGTCTTGTACAAAGATGAGTATTAGATTAATGGACATCCAATGTAATTTGGATGAATAAACCCTACAAATTGAATCTAATAAATAATTCCCACCAAGTATAAAGTCATGACTCAGATTCTTTATCAAAAATATATTCCTTACTTTTGGCATATCTTGAATTGTCAGTTAGTGTAATGGCACCAGGGAAACTTTCAATCTAATAAATCACCAATGATTCTGCATGCAAAACTAATTCTTCAAACTAGTTTAAACTATTTCATTAACCTTTTAATAATAAAACACATAAATCTAAAAGTCATGCTACATCCTTAATCATTATACAAAAAAAACATGTTATTAAGGCAACAATCACTACAAGCATTTTGATTCTATTGTCTCTTAAACAGTGTTAAAACTCAGGAAGGGAGGTGCTGAGCGTTACCATGACAACAAAGGCATGAACCAACCTACTAGGTGGGCGGAGTCAGGCAGAACTAACCTCTGATTGACAGCCTATGGGCGGACCCACAGTTTCTTCATCCCATCCCACATTAGTGTAACTTAAACTGCAAAGCTATTAACATGCACCTACCTCAGAAACAAGCTGCTTCTTAACTCTCCTGAAAACTCAAAGTTTTAATCAATCTGGGATTTAGAAACAATATTCTAAACATGGATTATTGTTCCATGCAACATATAAACAAACATTAATTCCAACAAAACAAAGACAAAACATCAAAGACAGACAAATGGCCAAATTTGAAGCTTCAAGAATTCAAAGAAATTTTTAACAATCTCTTTTCAGAATATGTTTTCTCAGCCATATCTTTTAATGCTATAATTGATCAATGTTGTTATGATAATCGTCAGGATCCTTTTTTTTTTTTTTTAAATGAGTGCACATAGTCCAAAAAATCTCAAAGTATTTAGAAGCACAGCAACAGTTTTCTCTTATATGAATCCAAATTTACTGATGCTGAAACCTTTTGCTAATTCTTTGTACTGTAACTCTGTAATAATAACTACAATCCTGAGAGTTATTGTTATAATTCTCTTTTTGTTTGGCTCAATTTGATCGCAGCTGCATTGCAGAATTTCAAGTTAAATGCAAAGAAGTATTTTTAATTTAATTCAATTCAAATTCAAAGATACTTTATTGATCCCCGAGGGGAAATTAGAAAAGTCAGCGTTGACATTTTCATGTTATACCCAAACTAAACAAAACTGCAGTGTTTGACTTAATCATAAATTAAGATAAGAAGCTTGTCTCCAAACTGGACATTCTCCCACATAGTGTTTCAAAAAAGAACAAACATCATTTTCTTTAATTGGGCTATTTAAATTTTGAGAGTTGGGGAGAACTTATTACTAGAACCCCTCTTTTACAATCCAAATGGTGATAAATGTTCCAATATTGTATCTCTTAGTAATCTGAAATCACCTTGTGTACCTTTGTATTCATATGTATTCCTTTAATCTTTAAACCCTAAGAAATCAAACAAGGAGACTTGAGTTTGATCTGACCATCCTCTTACTGTTAAGAGAGCCTTTATTTCTTTTCTTTTCCTAAAATGAAGGATTTTACTGATCTTGATTCTGTTATAAAAATCCTAACCTTGGTTCCAAAACTAAACTCTTCAACCCCAATCTGTGTTCCCCAGAGTAGAAACTTTGAGTATTATTGCATTTCAAAGTCACCAAAATGACTGGAACTCATCATTGGCTTAGATCTATTTTAATAAGTAATCAGCCTACCTTTAATTAAGTATTATAATTTTATGGACCCAAAATCTATGGCTCACAGGCTTTAGGAGTCCAGGAACCACAAGTTGAGTACTACTGCATTGAACAATGGTGTTAACTTTCTGCAGAGATTGAAGGATTGGCTAAATATATTATTTCTGCTTGGACAATAATCAGATTTAAAATTATTAGTTCACAGCTCCTAATTTACCTCAGATCATATTTGCTTGTAACCCAGTTCTAAAATCCAGACTCAAAAACGCAGATGTTGAACTCAAATCCCATATATGTGTATATGTGTGTGTGAGAGAGGCAGAAGAAAAGTTTAGTATAGGTTCAGATTTTGCATAAAGAAATATTATCAGTCAGTCAGTCAGTTGTCCCCCTGCCTGTCACTTCCTTCCACAACATGAACTATACTCCTTTCTAAAACAACTTTCTTTTCGACTCTCTAATGTCCCTTTTCACTTTTACCTTCTTTCCCGACTGATCGCAATATTTAAGACAAACAAAACTTCCTTCAGGAATGTTTTAACTCTTT
Source organism: Girardinichthys multiradiatus (assembly GCF_021462225.1). Lineage (NCBI taxonomy): Eukaryota > Metazoa > Chordata > Actinopteri > Cyprinodontiformes > Goodeidae > Girardinichthys > Girardinichthys multiradiatus. The sequence goes on from NC_061795.1 coordinate 15,994,603, forward strand.
AACCCCTTAATTGATGCACTCTGTGCTTTTTAATCTTTTCTTATGTTTTTTTATTTATTTTTCCATCAACTGTTTTACTTGAAACTTTTTAAACTATTTAACTTATTTACACTCAAACTTCCACGCTGTGAAAAACCAAACGTATCTTCCAAATTAAAGCACATTTAACACAATCATCCCCACTTTTTCCTTTCATTATTTTATAAATCAGAGAATGAAGAAGGAGACACCCCTGATGCCTCAAGGTTCCGGAACCATTTTTTTTTTTACCTGTTCAGCGGCACGTCTGCCCACTGGCTTTTCTCCTTTATGAGGTGTAGAAAATTGCTAAAAACCACCCGCAAAACCCTGTGTTTTGCTTTATCCTATTGTTACCAATGAGAACCTCCCTGCCATTTCTTTGCAGGGTAACTGGGCACTCAGCTGATGTCCTCCCTCTCGCAACTCTGGAACCTAATTAATTAGTTAGGAGATGATGGTTAATGTGTAATAAAAATAATAATATACATTATATCATACAGAGCAACTTCTCACCCAGATATATTTGACGACAAATTGTTCGGATCTAATCAGCCAGAAGCCGCAGGCGGGCACCAGAACTCCCCTCCGTAAAATGGAAGTGGACTGAGGACAACGTCTCCAGGCTGGCCAGGCGTCCGTATCCCCTCCTGCGGTCTCCTCTGGCACGTCAGATCCTGTTCGTGACGCTAAACTTGTTGTGGAATTTTCTTATCAAAGTGGGTAGAAGTTGACTCATAACAAGAGAAAATCCGGACTTTGTCTTAATAAGTTTTATTCAAAGGCATTCAGCGTTTGAAGACCCTGACACTGAGGTTAGTCAGTGAAACAGAGCCCCGATCAACATTTACACACAGTATTTATACCAGAACATGACAGTGTTATCTCAACACTTCAAAGAGTCTGTGTTTTATGACCCCAGACCCTTCTCGGGTTCAGAGGTGACTAGGTTACCTAGGAACAACCATCTACTCTCCCTGAGGCATCACCCTAACAAATGTCCTTAACCATTAAACTTCTGATAATGGCTTTTACAGCTTCCTCCTCTAACACAGATGTTCACTGGAGTGAGGTAAACCAAAGGTCATACACTGTGGAATGCTTACTGCAAGAATTTCCATCACACATGTTACATTTTCAAAGATTGTGCGTGCAATGGATAACAGGTACAAAAGAGGTGCTGATCACCCTATTTAAAGGAGGAAATTGCATGTGCTAAAAACATGCAAGAGTTGTTGCGCTGCATCACTATGAATGATAAAGTTGCTGATTGTTTCCTTGTCTATCATTCTGCTCTTGCTTTTCAGGACTGTTACAGTTTGTTAACCTTTCTCATCGCTATACACAGCAGCAGGTTTGTCATCTCAGCCTCTGAGTTTGAAGTTGTTCTGCAAGCAAATGCTTAATGTTTGTGGCCCGGACAGACCTAGTGAGGCAAATACTACATCCTACTTTGCCTTTAATCAAACTATTTTAATTAAGGATTACAGGCTATTGCACAGGAGGGCAGAGCTTTGTCCAAAGTGCTGCATCATTGGAGCGCGCACAGCTTGTTAACTGTTGCTGGACATAACTCACAATGGTTGCAGCTTAGAAATTGGCAAATCAATATTAACAATAAGAAAGACAAACATGTCTGTCTATTAATTTTTTAGAGGTTTGCCTTCCTTGAACTTTTAGTTATTTTAGGAGACTCGCCGGGTTCTTTTAATTTTTAGAGTATATGTTTGAAGAGTTTGGAGTTTAACATAAATAGCCACAATATTTAACCCTGAACATAATATTAGCAACATAAAAATAACTTGTAGGAGTATAGCTTTGCTAATTTTAAACATAATGTCACATAACTGTCCTGCAAAGAATTTGAATCGAACATTTATATACATAAACTAAATTGTTTTCCAATGATTTTACTGAATTAGTTTAGTTTTTCCCAAAATAATTAATGATATACAACATGTTTTATTTTTTAAATTGTTTTTTGGTGACATTAAGTCATTTTTAACTGTATAAACCAACCCGTGGCATATGTTCACATTTAGAAAACATAATCAAACTGATCCAGCTCCAATTGCTCTGCACTGACACAATGTTACTGTCAATAAGACAAATTGGTTTGTTTAGTGACAATGTTAAAGCATACACTTGTCTTTTTCAACACATGGATAGGCCGCCTTAAAATGATTGATTTTTCATTTGCTAAAATGTGATTTTATCTTCCAGTTTGCAAATAAGGGATTTAATCTGCCTTATAATGTCTTTATTTCTTTTCCATTAATTAAATTAATTCTAATTAATCAACATGTACATTTACAGTTAATAGGCTTTGTGCTCTTCTCGCCTAATGATCAGTTATGTGCAAACTTCGCCATGATCATATTTGTGCTTCAGCAGCTGATGATTTCACTGAGGGACCGCTCCTGAGGGACTGGGAATACAATGCAGTCACTAGCCCTGGGGGTCCTGCGGGCGTCCCCTGTCAAGGAATGGGGTAGATGGTGAGCAGTCTGCCCCCTAAGATCGATTGAGCAATAGTTACAAGGCTGCAGCTCCTCATGGTCCCGCTGGTAATGGGTTAACCCTGCAAAGTCAGCTTGCCCAAAAGGGGGCTATGCCTGACCAGCTAGCCCCTGTAGTATGGTCACAAACTCAATGGTATGTTACAGGACCATCCTTCTGGCTTATCGAAATGGGGGCCAGTGCAGCTTGGGACAGGGCTGTTACTGTGCGAGCAAATCTGTCACTCCAAAATGTTTATGGTTGGACATTTTGGAACTAGTGAACCAACCTCCCTAATGGGCGCTTGAACCAGCCCAAAGGAGTGTTTGCCTTGGAGCCCAGCACACTTAGTGGTGATGGCCACTAGCTGGTAATCTACCTGCAGGGAAAGATTGTGTCATTGGGTACGCAGGTTCAAGAGGACAACTGGTGGTGCCGAGAGAGCGAGTTGATCTCACTTAGTCAGTCCCCTGGAAATCCCTCAGCGGTGACCGAATTATTGACTGTCTCCATGCTGACCGTTTTACGTGTGCGACAGATTTCAGCAGAGGAGGATCGGTCCAGCAGGGGATCGTGGGGCCATGGGCTCATGGGTCGGCTCTACGGACCAGCCCCTAACCGTGTCGGGGTACCCGGCCCCTCTGGAGCTTGCCATGAGTCTCCTCTCTAGCAGGAGAAGTCACGCAAAACTCAAAACATTTGACTACGACTTCAGATCAGATGAGATGACCTGCTGAATTTAAGCACATTACTAAGAGGAGGATAATAAACTAACAAGGATTCCAGCTGTACATTTCGTTGGAATGTAAAATTGCAATGAAGGTGATTAACGAATAGATTATTTAAAGCAGTCAAGAAGGACAATTTCCACCTGAAGAAACCCCAGAGAGTTATGCAACCCAAAGAAATGGAAATATGACAAATCTCAGTACAAAATTAACAAAAACTGTAGAAAATGGAATAGTAGCAAATATAACTAGAACATAATGACATCAGCAACCAGGAACAGATTCAAAAAATTGAAGAAGTCCCACAGAATGAAACTGGCACTTTTGTTTCCTTTAGAGGAATTAGTCTTTGTACGAGACCGTGCTTCATCTTAGAAGGGGTGAGAGGCAGCATATCTAGCATATCGCTGCTATTTAAAACAGTAAGTTCCTTTATGCTGATCTCTATTTGTTTTAATTGAAATGGTAATGATCATTGTAATTTCAGGGAAACTATGTTATATATTGTTGTTAAAAAGTAAAACAGGTTTAGATTTTCATCTAAACTGGGCTCTTGGTAAATTCTGAAACAGTTACATTAGTATGTGGCGTGCTTTGTTGTCAATAATGTCACATGACTTAGGCTTCAGTTTTTGGATGTTACTAATACAGAAACATAAAAATATATATTTTGATGCACATTTGAACTCTGGGACATGTTTATATAAATTTCAGTTCTGCACTGACAAGATGAGGCTACCCATCTTATTTTGCATCATTTTGTTGATGACTGATGTCGGCAACTGTCAGAATCTTTGTTATAACCCTCCATATTGCAACATGATTCCTGTACCAGGGCTACCAGGATTGCCAGGTAATGGACAAAACCTTCATTGAATGCGTCATATCTGTAAAATATGTCTTCCAAAATGTATGATATAATTTAGAAAATACAGACATTTATACAAACAAAATGTGTTTCAGTTTGACAAGAAGGCATTAAGCCTGCAGGAAAAGATGAACAGAAACTCCATCTTCCACATTTAGTGGGGAAGTTCTTTTCATAAAGTGATGAGACATGAAGTTTCCAGGGCATATTTAGTAACACATGGTTTATGAAACAACTTACCAAAGTGAGCAACTGTTTCCAAACTTCACACTAATGTCTTTATATTAATATTAATAGATAATAGAAATATGAATAGATAAATATAACAATTTCCTTTAAACACATAACACACTCATACACATGAGCACACATTAAAAAGGGTGCAAAATGTTGGCATGTCTTAACTGGAGAAAAAGTACTGCCATCTGGTGGACAAATATAAAAATAAAACGATAGCTAGTAGTGTAAAATTAAATCTTAACATGATTGAATGCATTAGGTTATGATAAGGTTAGTACAGACTCAAAAATGGCATTTTCAATGGTTTATAATGGAACATTTTATGTTTTACAGAACAATGTATAATTTTAGGCTACTTTAAGGAACTGAGATGACAATTCTAAAATAACAAAACATATAGTCAGCCATTCATTTTCTACCGCTTATTCCATAGTGGGCTGCGGGGGAGCTGGTGCCTATCTCCAGCAGTCTATGGGTGGGAGGCAGGGTACACCCTGGACAGGTCGCCAGTCCATCGCAGGGCAACACACAGACAACCACGCACACACTCATTCATACACCTAAGGGCAATTTAGAGTGACCAATTAACCTAACAGGCATGTCTTTGGACTGTGGGAGGAAGCCGGAGTACCTGGTGAGAACCCACGCATGCACGGGGAGAACATGCAAACTCCATGCAGAAAGACCCCAGGCTGGGAATCAAACCCAGGACCTTCTTTTTTGCTGCAAGGCAACAGTGCTACCAACTGCACCACCGTGCAGCCCCACATATATAGTCATATTTAATAAATCAGAATATGGGTTCAGATTATGCTTGTTTGTCAAATTTAAAGCACCCTTGGAAAATAACCATTAAACAGGTATCAAACATATTCTTCATTAAGCCCATGTTTCTGTATTAAAAATGTATTTTTTATTGAGCTAACGTAATATTCTAATCTTAAATTCCGTCTTTTTATTAGCTGCAAGCTGAAAATCATCGTAATTAACAAAAAAAAAAAAAAAAAAAAAATTCTTGAAAACATGAGTCTGTGTAGAATTAATCCTTATGATATGTTTCATTTAGTAAATTACTGTAATAAATGAACTTTCTAATAATATGTGACAGGCCGTGGCCGGGATCATTTTGAGTTATTTACAGGTCCCGAAAAAGTGCAGTCAAAGCTTTCCAATGATGTCAAACTTCCGGAAGTCGAAAAAGAATTGAAGAAGATATGACCATTTAAATGTTGGCACTCTCCAAGGTACTTTAAGGAGAAAACAGGCTTCACAGCTTTTATAAAATCCACCTGGAAGCTGGGCGCTAACAAAAGTTTTTAATTTGAATAACTTTGTATAGCTTGCTGCAACCCTTCCACCATCAATGTTTGTCAACCGAAGCTCCAATGGCTGCACTGTCATTGAACTCACAGCACTATTTTTCTATGTAAGGATAATTTACAGCACTGCATTACAGTATTTGTGTGCATTTAACAAACAGCTTTCAACTGTCCAAAAATTACAACACCAAATGTAAAGATAACACACCCACAAGCAAAACTAAGTAAAAAACTTAACTTAAAACTCTTCACATTTACAAAACTGAGGAATGTCAACTGTTTAAGATTGGTTTTTTTTTTTTGTTTCTGCATGTTATTTGCGTCTGCAAATTGCATCATGACTGCAACTTGGTCTGAAATAAACATGTTGATACAATGTTATTCCTGCTCTTTTTAATTGCTCTTTTTGTTTTTTAAAGGAACTTTTCAAATAAAGTGTTTTATGGGCCATTTTAAAATACAAAGAAATCCAACCAGTCTTCCAGGTTACAGGGTGGGACAATAAGACAGCACTTTGGAGGCTGGTGATCAATGTGTGTCTGATCAGAATGCAGGTATGAATAGAGCTATGGGTCAATAGTTCACACCTTTTGAATAGTGTTTCTGAACAGGGAAAACAAAAGAAATATTTCTCCCAGCTTTTAATATTTAACTAGTCAGGTTTACGGAACTTCACTGAAAATACATGATTTATTTTCAATATGATGCGTCATAATAGTATTTTTAAAAGCTGTCAAACTCACCCCATGAGAAACTGAAAGGTATTCCTACAGACTTCAATGCCTGCGATCAAATAAGTTGTCCTGACGTGTTTCCTCTTCTTTGGTGTCTTCTTGGCAGATGTTGTCATCGCTGAAGTTTCTACTGTACACCGGTTTGCTTCAAGATGTCCGATGATTCTCAAGTCCTGCTGCTCCCTTTCTGCTCCTAAATAATCCATCTGTATGTTGTACATGAGCTCTGCAGAAAGTTTGCGGCTACAGGACTGTGTCCCAAGTGAAGAATTCTCCTCTCTTCTTCCGTAGCATTTACAGTCATAGTTATGGATGTTCTCCATTTCGCTGTCTCTGTCTTCTTCAAACATTGTGATCGCAATAGCTTCTGATATCTTACGTTTTAGCTCCTCAGCTGCCAGTCCAAAGCTTTCTTCGTCATCCTCGTCTTGAGTTAACATCAGCTGGAAATTAGGAATGTTCTCCAAAGTTATGTTGTCGCTATCATCAATTTCTTCCGCTTCATCTCCTTCTGAAGAGAGTCTGTCGTCGTCATTGATCCTGGTGAACAAGTACTCCAGCCGTGGTTCAGTTCTTGGGCCATGCGTTCAGCTTGGTCCATCTTGAAGAAACAAATTCTTTTGTCAAATTAACAAAGTAGCCATGTGCTTACTTCAAACACAACTTACTGACCAGCACGCATAACAAAAGCCGGCCCGGAGCCACACAAAGCCGTATTTAAATGAGCTGTTGGTTTTCCCTCCCTGATATTCAGATGCAGGTTGGTTGGGTTTTACCCTGAAAACAGGCAGTTTAAACACAAAATCTACCATTTTAAAACCTCCGAAACTGTCATTTAGAGCACTGAGCAGTTACTTTATAACTTCAATTTGCACATTTTGAAATAAAATGAAAATCACTCTTTTTCTCAGATATTGGTGTTTTTTTTTCCTCTTTTTCTCCATTTGAGCTGTGCCGACTTGTTCCTACTTTTCTCATGGCGTGTCACATATTCTAATTTATTGAATATGACTGCATATCTGGAAGATTTGAGCTATTTCAAAAGGCTAAAAGAAATTCTCTAGGATCTCTGAAGGATTAAATCAGTCAATACGACCTTCTGACCTGTAGACCCTATCCACCTAATCTAGATATCTGAATTAGTTTTAGTTCTTACTTCACATATCCACCTGAAAATGATATTAAAAATTATTCCACTGGGGATTTTTTTAAATAAATTGATATGCTGAAAGAGAAGTTCATAAATGTTAAAAAAGGTGAGATGCACTTTTCCTGAATGAAACATACCCTATACTCTGCATGTACATAGAATCCTTGTTGTATGTAATCTGATGGTTAAGTTAGTCACTTCCTAGAGAGGCATTGCTGTACCTTTATCACTTTTCACTATCTGTTCAAGTGAATTATCACATGAACTGATAATTTCCCAAAGGAGCAAAACATATCAGTTTAGAAAGAATATTGCGAGCGCTGCTGGTGGGGCCTTTTATTAAACACAATGAATTGCTCATCTTCCAAGATGAAAATGCTAAGTTTGTCTCAGGGTTTTATTTTTAAGGGTTTTTTTTTTTTTTGCCACACCAGGGCTAGATGGAATTCCTGGAATTTCTGGAATCAAGGGAGAACCTGGACTTCAAGGACCACCTGGACTTCAAGGACCACCTGGTCCAAGGGGATTGCAAGGGCCACCAGGATTTCCTGGAGTATGTCGCGAAGGTATGTCTTGTTTTCCTGTTGACATCTTGAAGTTTTTAACCTGTGAATGGACTGCCGTTGTAATTATCTCTCTGTGTTTTTCAGACAACCCCTATTTTCTGCTTTAAGCATTAAACTGTGGTTTTGCTCTGTCATGTTGAAGTTAGCGTTAGTTCTTTTTTTCCTCCTTTGATTTTGACCCTGGCCTAGAGGGAAAACCTGGTCCAGTAGGGCCACCTGGATCAAGAGGTCCAGTAGGACAAATGGGACCTCGAGGGACACCCGGAGCAGCTGGACCAATAGGGCTACCTGGTCGGCCTGGAATACCAGGCGCACCTGGAGCGTCTGAAATAGGTATGGACAAGGCTGTTCCTTATATTTCCACTGTCATAAACTGTTACCTTTTATTCACTTGCTGTTTAACATTTAACAGCAAAATCTATGTGCCATTACTACAATAAATAACCCTTTCAATTCATCATAGCAGGTGTCAGACAGGGTACGAGTACTTTTAGCTACATCTGACTTATTTTTATTTTGTAATAGAAAGACTCAGAGCTAAACAAACAAGTTAAAAACTTACTTAAACATGACCAGATGACCCTAAAGTCTTTGTGAGAGGACAACAGGTCCAAACAGAAGTCCAAATTGTCCAGGCAACATTTGGTCGGGGAACATATAACAGTGTTTTATTATCCACAATCAACAAGCTTAGGGCAAGCCTGATATACTCCCCTGAAGATCAAAGTAAGATGACAGGAGTTAGAATTCTGCAAAATATTAGAAACTTCTAAAGAAGCAATAAAATCTTTAAATACTGCTGCTGGAATGACCCTCTTTTACAGATGGGAGAAGCTGACCAATAGTTTCGCCTATTGTTCTTAGGCTATTATGCTGTTAGTTTTTTTTATTTTTTTTATTTTTGTTTATTATATGTGTGTGGTCCATTCCCAGGGCCGAAAGGACCACAAGGGCCACCCGGAGTAACAGGCCCAGCTGGACCACAAGGACCACCTGGAGAGCCAGGTTTCATGTTTTATTTTGTAGTCTGCATTTAATTATCTCTGCTATGAACTAATTACCCACAAAAGTTAAATATGATGAACAACAAATACACCATTTAGTTCCAAACTGTTCATATACCTTGCTGAATTAGATTTGAGGTATTTATTTTTATTTCACCAAAATATTTCTTCTAATTGGAAAAAATCTCTTGTCCAAAAAATCATTTTGGAATGGCCCAGCCAGAGTTGAAATTTAAAGCTGATGCAGAATCTAAGACTCATTTCCATAAATCATTAAAATATCAGTGGAAACATGCAAAAAGCTCATCTGCAGTAATAAAAAAGGTTTGATTGCCGAGGTGCTGATAAAGATTTTCCACTGATTAAAATGGTATAAATTGTTTTTCATTAACCATTAAAAAAATAGATTTTATTTCATTGATATTTCTTCTAAATTGTTTTATTGTCTTATGAGAGATTTCTCATTTCCTATCATAAACAAAATTCTCGGTTGAATGAAAATAATTTTACAAATCACATTGTAACAATCATTTCATGAGAGAAGGCAACAAAATATTTTATTCAGCTTTATGGATGACAGTGTATATTAACCAAAAGGTCTACTGAATTATCTTATATAAAAATTAATCCAGCTATTGTAAATACATTTACCTGATATGCAGTCTTATGCAATCAGTAAACTTGCAACTTTTGAAATATACACCATGAGTTTGTGGGTTGCCGATTTGCTGTCAAAACAGCCCTGTCATGCCCAGGCATGGACTCCAGTAGACCCATGAAAGTGCGCTGGAGTATCTGGCATCCACATGTTAGCAGTAGATCATTTAAGTCCTGGCAGTTGAGAGGTGGGACCTCCATGGATTCGACTTTGTTGTCATTCATGTACAACATGTGATCGACTATAAGCATTTAAAAGCCACATCAGCACCTTAAACGTGTTTTTGTGCTTCTTAAACAATTCCCAAACCATTGTTTTCTTTCCCGCACGGTGCATTAACCTTGCCAAAAGAGTTCACACCCACTCAGGGAATACAGCTTTATTGAACAGGTGTGCTTGTTCTGCTACAGCACTTAGGCAGGTAGTAAATGACAAAGTAACATCCACCAGGAACCCTGACTGGTCTGTGCTTAAACAACCTCATATGCGACAAACTGCAATGTACTCTGTATTCTGACACCTTTCTATAAGAACCAGGAACTTTTTCAGCAATCTAAGCTGCCATAATACATCCGTTGGATCGGAGCACATGGTTCAGCCTTCGCTCCCTATTTGCTCCCTATACTTGGCTGATACCCAAAGGTATCTAAAGGTATCAGCCAAGTGAGCCTTGGCTGCCCAAACGCCTGGTTCATCATCCTTCATTCTTTGGTCACTTTTGATAGATACTGAACGCTAATCAACCGGAGACACACCACAAGATTCGGCCTTGGTCAATTCTTACACTTGCCAATTTTTCTTGCTTTTAACATATAAACTTTGACAAAAAAAGAGTTCACTGCCTGCCAAATATATCCCCCTCCAACAAGTGCCATAATGAAGAGACATCGTTATCCACTTCATCTGCATAATGGTATTTGTGTTAATCTGTTTTATTGGTTGAAATTCTTTGCCTTCATGAAAATATGATAAAAATCACTGTCACAAAGCTAGAAGTCCAGTTTTTATGTCCAGGACATTTTGTAATTATTATTTTTAAACTGTGACTTGTTTTGATACAGCTGTTAGCTGCAGTTGTCCTGACATCAAGGCCATACAGGACCGCCTGACCAAGTTAGACATGGGTAAGTATTACGTTTAAGATCTGCTGTAAAGTGTTTTTGGGTAGAGTTGATTTTACTTGTACTTATTTTGATGATTAAACACATTGTATTGATTATTTCGTGAATAAAACCCATAAGTCACAACTTGTAATTATGTCGCAACACAATCAAATCTGCAATTGTCTTTCTATACAGCTTTATATGGGTTTTAACATCACTGTGCATTCAAGTCAAGTTGTACACTAAATCATCTATATTGAAATAACTCCAGAATGAAAAAAATATATATTTTCTATTTTTTTCACTGTTAAATCAACCTGCAAACTTTGACCCAATGTGACCCAAGTCTATTCCTTATTGCCATATTTAACTAATAAGTGCTGTGGTTAATTAGCTAATTTTGAAAGACCCAGCTGTTGACACCTACTTATCCAACTTCAGACAGCCTACATATGCTATCTGGGAATTAATCTCAATCAAGTTTACTAAAGTGGCCTCGGATTTTTCATCAACAAAGGCTACTCTATTGCTATGAATAGTGAAAAGAAAAGGAGAAACCATAAGATTGGAGTCAGGATGCTGCACTTTTTCTAGCAAGAGGGCTTCTGCATCCTTTCATTTAGGACAGTTTTGTCCCAGATTCCCAGACTGTCTCCTAATACACTCTGATGTCCTTTCAAAAAGTACCCCTTTGTCCCATTGGGGTCCTATAGTGACTCTAGGAGGGAGTAACCTGTTTACCCTTAAATCTATCTACCTAGTCAGGACCCAGAAAACTATATTGTTAGAGTAAAGGACACTTACCAAAGAAAAACTCAAAGAGTGAAGGGTTTGTACAAAACTATTGCAGAATAATGGTATTAAAAAAAAAAACAGGCTGTTACAGAGTCTTCTTTTCAAAAACATCCTAAAATGCCCTTCCCCAAATCTTCTAACAGCAGTTCTATAAGGTTTTGTACATTATGTAATCAGGATTAACTTTTTGCGTAGTATAGACAACTATTACATTTCATTAAAATATTTGTTTTCTTTTATTTTGTTCCTCAGTACTTATTCCGGGTTAAGTGTTTTATTGTCTGTCTCTTATTGATCTTCACTGACTAGGCCTTAGATGTTTAAAGTAAATAAATAGGACTGATAATTTAAGGGATCTGCTGATACCCTTCTTATGTTGAAAACAAAATATTTCCTTAGCAAATAGGATTTTAAAATTGGTTGAAATGCACACAGTGCTCCGTTTTTTTGTTCTTATCTTTTTGCATTTTAAAGTTCAACTTATAAACAAGTTACAATCAGGCAGCATTACATGCAAATACTTATAACGTTTTGCCAGTATTAAGATATTTATCAGCAGTTTGTCTACTTCAGTAGTTGAGTATGAAATTTGAGTGGCATTTTTTTCTTCAGCTATAAATTACAGCTTCGTCCGAAAGGTCGGTCAGAAATACTTTGTGTCCAACATGGAAAGAAACCGATTCGAGATGGCAGTGGAGATCTGCTCCCAGCGAGGCTTAGAGTTGGCGCTACCTCAGAACGAAGAGGAAAACAACGCACTGATTGAGGTGTTTAAGGATCCATACACAGAAGCCTGGATCGCTGTCAACAAGAAAAATGCAGAGGGAAATTTTGCCCTTGATATGAATAACCAAACTCTGACCTTTACCAAATGGGAAACAGGGCAGCCAGACACATCCATCCAAGATGCTGGTTGCACCATGGTATCAAAGAAGGGCTTCTGGAAAGTGAATAAGGAATGCTTCCTGAATGCTTTCATTGTTTGTCAGATCTAAATGGTTCTGAGTGTTTCATGTTATAATTTCTCAGCAATTTAACAATCTACTACGTCATGGATATTTTCTTTTATTTTGTGTATTTCAGTTAACTCATAATGTGGTTGAAACAGGAAACATCAAGCAATTTTTTTGTTGCGTCCAATACTGTCTACTGATAAAGCTAATAAAGCTAATGTCATCAAATAAAGAGTGCACAATCAGTTTGACATCAATGTTTTTTTTATTTATTTATTACCATCATACACAATATTAGCAAAAGTACTTGCTTGTCCAATTTGTAAATGGAGCCACTGTTCGCGACAACAGCCACTTGAGAGAGAGACAGAGACAAAGAGACAGTTTCAAAATGGACACTGAGAGGCGTCATAAAGAGCTCTGTGGGGATGTGGAAGACAACTTTGAAGAGTTCCTGAGCATGAATAGTAATTATGGTGAGTGAAATGTTGTTCATATACACTGTTCTCTAAAATCTTAGGACATGGGGAAAAAAGGGACTCAGAAATGTTCAGTTCAACTGTTTGTAAACTGTTTGTTTAGACATGCTTGATGAGTCGATCAGTTTAGATCACATGACATGGAAGCTACTGAATTATGTTGCGTGTAATTTGATCTGTAATTTGTTGACGATCCTTAAGTGAACCACTGTTCAAATGCACATACACCAACATCATCTAACCTGGGTTTAATTTACCCAGGTAATAGGAATCTCAGGGAATTCTTTATGGTATTTTTACATTGCTCAGAGAGGCCCCAGAGCATTTAGGTAAATCAGCCTAATGTCATTTGGGGAACTTGTGAAGAAAACTGCACTACTCCTTTCATTCCGGAAGACGCCGTTACTCCTGAACTTCATTTAAAAAACTAATAAATATTTTTTTAGTTTCAACTGATAAATAATAGATGAAGGGCAGCTGTAGAGCTTTGCAGTTATTTAATTAACTCCATTATTCCCTAAGTTGCTTTGGATCAATTCAATTCAGTTTATTTATATAGCGCCAATTCACAACACATGTTGTCTCAAGGCACTTCACAACAGTCAGGTACATACATTCCAATTAATCCTAACAATTGAACAGTGCAGTCGGAGTTAGCTTTTTATTCAAATTGTCTAAGGAAACCCAGCAGATTGCATCCAGTCAGTGACTTGCAGCATTCCCTCCTCTCGGATGAGCATGTAGAGACAGTGGACAGTCACTGGCGTTGACTTTGCAGCAATCCCTCATACTGAGCATGCATGTAGCGACAGTGGAGAGGAAAAACTTCCTTTTAACAGGAAGAAACTTCCAGCAGAACCACGCTCAGTGTGAACGGCCATCTGCCACGACCGACTGGGGGTTTGAGAGAACAGAGCAGAGACACAAAAAGAACACAGAAGCACTGATCCAGGAGTACTTTCTATGGGAAGGAAAAGTAAATGTTAATGGATGTAGCTCCTTTAGTCATTTCACCTAGAAAGAAAGAACAGATAAACTCTGAGCCAGTTTTCAAGGTTAGAGTCTGAAAGAGAGCACAGAGTTTGTTACAGTTAAGCTCAGTCAATCGCCATGTCTAGGAGAGAGAAAGGGTTAAACACTAAAAGACAAGGCAATGTGGATCATTGGTAGAGGGTGAGCATTAAGTTGTTGCCATAAGCAAGAAAAGTTTAAATCATTATTTTACATTTAATTTTTTACCAACCATCTGGCCAGAGTTGTTGCTTTACAACTGCATGATTCATTTACAATAACTACTAAACACTGATGAACACACTTATTTTTCTTTTATTATCATCAGGTAAACTCAGACAACTACATAACGTCTTTTTAGTAAAGACTTTATTTATTTGAATAAAAAAACTGATAATCAATGAAGAAGTACAGGGAATTGATACCTTGACTGTCTAATCATAAGCAAATATTTATACAAAAGTAGAAGATGCGTAAACAGTGGAGCCAACATTGGCAGAACATGAAGAGGATCTGAGCTTCTGCTTCCAAACCTAGAACCGTTGTCTTTCCTCCTGCACAGCAGTCTGCATAAAACTATGAAAAATTTAAAATATTTGATAAATACACTACCGGTCAAATGTTTTAGATACACTTCCTCACTTCATGGGTCTCTTTATTTTCATGACTATTTAAATTGTAGATTCTCACCAAAGGGAACAAAACTATGAATGAACACACATGTAATTATGTAGTAAACAAAAAGTGTGAAAGAATAGCCACCCTTTTGCTATGATCACTGCTTTGATCTCTTGGCATTCTCTCCATGAACTTTATGAGGCGGTCACGTGAAATGGTTTTTCAAAGAGTCTTGAAAGAACTTCAGACGTTCATTGGGAGACGGCCATAGGTCAATATTTCAGTCATTACAGCAAAGGGCGGCTACTTTAAGGAATCTAAAAGTTATTTTACAATTTTCCATTTGCTACATAATTCTAAATGTGTTCATTTACTGTTTTGATGCCTTAAGTGATAAGCTATGGACAATAAAAATAGTCATAGTCATGAACATAAAGAAAACCATTAAATGAGAAAGTGATTCTAAAACATTTGACCAGTCATGTAAATATAAGAGAAAAATAAATATAACAGTTGATACTCCACTAAGTTATTTTACATGAAAAGACAATCATATGTACATGAAAAATTTAAAGTGCTCTTATCATGAGCACTGCATTAAAACATTTGACTTACAGAACAGTGGCAAAATAGTTAATTAATGCCAACAATAACTTAAAGTGTCACAAATTTCTGGTGAAAAAACTTCCGTTTAATTTTCTGGCACTTGCGGTCACTCACCACATACCTAGTAAACGTTTTATATTAACTCTCAGTCGCCACAAACAAATGACAGGTAGCGGCAAATCCCAGTGTCAGCAGAGATCAGGCAGCGGTTAGTGGAGAAGTCCCAGTCCAGCTTCCTGGTTAGCTGAGCAGCCATACCAGCCTGTAAGTGGGGCTTTGCTGCTTCGAAAACTCAGAAGAAACATTTCAAAGTAGGCTCATTCTTCATGAACTGACTGCACACATGAAGTTTTTAAGTCTACTTTCTCGCTTGAAAACATCTAAAACCAATTTGTGACAAATTAATGGTATAAAAATTATTAATTTGCACAATAACCTCTGCCATTACTGAAGCTGCTGGTGTCAAGCCTCACTGCACACAGCTTCGCCCCTTTAATAGATCCTGGGGAAAGCTGAAAAGACCATCTCCAGAGTAGGACCATTTATCCGTGAACGTAAAGGCCCGGGAAAGTTAAATTACCCGGTTCAATTTCTATCGAAATGCGACCTGGGCTTTCTAAAAGCCTGGGGCTTCCTACAGGCAATGCAAAAGGGGCTAATGTATACATTTATTACGGGATTATACATAAGCAACAGCAAAATTATGCTAATCGCTTTCCCCATACAAATTTTTAATTATTTGAATACTTATAAACTCTGATCAAAATAAAAGTGCATTTTGCATATGTAACAGCAAAATGACAGTAAACACAGTCAACAAAAGGCTTTTCTGTAAAAGACATACATTTGATATTTTTCCCATATTTTACCCACATACTGCAACTCATTCTCATGCTCTCATCACTTATTTCCCTGTCATTCTGGGCTCTGGCATGTGTTTGGGGTGTGCAGAGTCAGGTTTTGAATTTTTTTATTTTTCAAAGAGGGGGAGCAACAGAACAAGCTTGAGAACCACTGCTTTAAGGGAACTAAATATTCAGTAAAATATGCATAAAATGGTCAATAACTTCACTATAGCATGTTGTAGTGCCAACAAACTCATGGCACACAGAGAGCACCTCATCTTGATCATACTACAACTCTTATTTAGGGAAAATGCGCTGAAATAGATTTTTTGTAATTTTCTTACCATTAAAATAAGTATAAAATGGTCAATAACGTCACTGTAGCATGTTGTAGTGCCATCAAATTCATAACACACATAGATCACCTCATCTTGATCATACTACATCTCTTATTTTGAGAAAATGTGCTTAAATAGTTTTTTGTCATTTTATTTACACTCAAAATAGGTATAAAATGGTCAATAACTTTACTATAGCATGTTGTAGTGCCATCAAACTCATACCACACAGAGCACCTCATTTTGAATAATGCAAGAGGGGACAACATGTGGGACACAATCGTGAAGTGGAATGAAATGTATTGGATGTGTCAAACTTGTTTAACAAATAAAAAACTGAAAAGTGGGGCGTGTAATATTATTCGGCCCCCTTGCGTTAATACTTAGTAGCGCCACCCTCTGCTGAAATTACAGCTGCAAGTCGCTTGGGGTTTGTCTCTATCAGTTTTGCACATCGAGAGACTGAAATTCTTGTCCATTCTTCCTTGCAAAACAGCTCGAGCTCAGTGAGGTTGGTTGGAGAGCGTTTGTGTCTTCAGCTCTTTCCACAGATTCTCGATTGGATTCAGGTCTGGACTTTGACTTGGCCATTCCAACACCTGGATACGTTTATTTGTGAACCATTCCATTGTAAATATGGCTTTATGTTTTGGATCATTGTCTTGTTGGAAGATAAATCTCCATCCCAGTCTCAGGTCTCCTGCAGACTCCAACAGGTTTTCTTCCAGAATGGTCCTGTATATGGCACAATCCATCATCCCATCAATTTTGACCATCTTCTCTGTCCCTGCTGATGAAAAGCATACCCAAACCATGATGCTGCCACCACCATGTTTGACAGTGGGGATGGTGTGTTCAGGGTGATGAGCTGTGTTGCTTTTATGCCAAACATATCGTTTTACATTGTGGCCAAACAGTTCGATTTTGGTTTCATCTGACCAGAGCACCTTCTTCCACGTTTGGTGTGTCTCCCAGGTGGCTTGTGGCAAACTTTAAACAAGACTTTTTATGGATATCTTTGAGAAATGGCTTTCTTCTTGCCACTCTTCCATAAAGGCCAGATTTGTGCAGTGTACGACTGATTGTTGTCCTATGGACAGACTCTCCCACCTCAGCTGTAGATCTCTGCAGTTCATCCAGAGTGATCATGGGCCTCTTGGCTGCATCTCCGATCAGTCTTCTCCTTGTTCGGAATGAGAGTTTAGAGGGACGGCCGGGTCTTGGTAGATTTGCAGTGGTCTGATACTCCTTCCATTTCAATATGATTGCTTGCACAGTGCTCCTTGGGATGTTTAAAGCTTGGGAACCCTTTTTGTATCCAGATCCAGCTTTAAACTTCTCCACATCAGTATCTCGGACCTGCCTGGTGTGTTCCTTGGTTTTCATGATGCTCTCTGCGCTTTGAACAGAACCCTGAGACTATCACAGAGCAGGTGCATTTATACGGAAACTTCATTACACACAGGTGGATTCTATTAATCATCATCAGTCATTTGGGACAACATTGGATCATTCAGAGATCCTCACTGAACTTCTGGAGTGAGTTTGCTGCACTGAAAGTAAAGGGGCCGAATAATATTGCACGCCTCACTTTTCAGTTTTTTATTTGTTAAAAAAGTTTGACACATCCAATAAATTTCATTCCACTTCACGATTGTGTCCCACTTGTTGATTCTTCACAAAAAATTTGAATTTTATATCTTTATGTTTGAAGCCTGAAATGAGGCAAGAGGTTGACCAGTTCAAGGGGGCAGAGTATTTTTGTAAGTCACTGTATCTGTTACTGCTTGTTTGCTCCTCAAAATATAACAAATAACACATTGTTAATTTATTTATTAATGTATTATGAATCTACTATACATAAAATCATGGTTTAATTGAAAATACTAACTAGAACTAAAATGTCATTCCAATTAAATTCTTCTTTTGTCAGTGAGCAAGTTGAAGTGACATGGAGCCTGCAGGCAATTCCCACTGCAGTCTCCCACATAATGCAAGAAACAAGACAGAAAATGGTATTCAGGTGAACAGGATTTTGTGTGCAGCTGTAAGGGCTTCTTTAATATTGGGATTTTTATTATTCATTGTGATTTTATTCTATGTGATATTGCATGACCAAGCTGTAAGACTTTTTTGTGTGCTCATGTAATGGTGTCCGATCTCAGGTTGTGACACACTGCAAACAGTAAAGGAAAAGTTTAATATTATTTGGTTGTAATACAGAGTTATAATCAGTATAAGCATGTCTGCATCAATAAAGGCAATGTTATGTTTATTCAAAAGATTCAAGATGAGGTGCTCTATGTGTGCTATGAGTTTGATGTTATGATTCTGGCACGTCTGCTCTACCATGTCTCCCTGGCTGCAATCAGCAGATTAGATGCACCTGGTGGCTGCTGCAGTGTAGTGCAATCTGTGGAATGCCAAGCACCTGTGTCTTCCCTGATGTATACTGACTCTGACAAGCAGATGGTGCCAGATTTTTGAAAGCCATCGTGTGAGTAGATATCCAGCGTTCCTTCCTGTCTGATCATTGTTCTTGACCTTGCCTTGCCTTTTGGATTTATGCCTCTGCCTGCTCCTTGTCGAACTATTTGGATTTTGGTTGTCGACCTTGTTTCCTGCATCTGGTTTATGCCTCTGCCTGCCCCTTGCCTGACGCCTCTTGTTCCGATCGTTGACCCTGTTTCTGTCCTTGGATTATTGAGCCAGCCTAGCCCTCGGATTATTCAGCCTGGAGTCACTTCTTACCTGTGCTGTGGAGATCACCGCCTGCTGCCCACTGAGGTTTCCCCTCTGGGTTTCAAGTTCCACTCAAGACAAAAGCAGGTTAGTGACTTTTCTGATCCCTGCAAAATCTGGAGAGACTACTAGTCACTAACCCCTCTTTCTGCCTCAGTGATTCCTGGAAGCTGTGAGGTGTGTTACTTGTGTGACGTTTTCCTGTGGCTGAATAAACCTTTTAAACTTTCAGTACTGTGTCTGGCTGAATCTTGGGTCCGCCTTTTTCTGATTCATAGCATTTGATGGCACTACAACAGGCTATAGTGAAGTTATTGACCATTTTATACTTATTTTGAGAGTAAAAAAATGACTAAATCTATTTAAGTACATTTTCTTAAAGTAATGCAATGCAAGTCTCCCAGTGTGGTGTTAGGCTCGTTTTGAGGAAAATATGATTGAGGCTCACCGTCTGCCTTGCTGCGGTTTCAGAGAGGTGTTGGTTTTCTAGAGGCAATGTTCTGCTGATGAGTTATTGAGCCGGAAAAGCCGAATCTGTGAATATCTTTCTAACTTTACCGAAGTCCACGATCTTAGCTCCGGATCAGACTCCCATTCCTTTGTGTATATTTCTTTGTATTTTTCTACTTCAGCATTATATTGGCTCTCGGCATCAAGTCAAAGCTTAAACGTAAAAAGCTTTAGGCCAATGCACCTCAGTGTAGCTTAGTGATCTTTTAACCCCAATAGTCGTTTTACAGTTGACACTAATCAGTATAGTATACGGTGACACTCGATTAACCAATGACCATCAGCGATGTCAAGCTCAACAGATTCTCTACATTTCAAAATAAATGTAGTAATGATACAAGTGCAAGGACACATTTTACTGAAATTTGTAAGTTTGTACTTTTCTGGCCCATAATGACAACCAGTCAGTTAGTCAGTCATTTTCTACCGCTTATTCCATAGTGGGTCGCGGGGGAGCTGGTGCCTATCTCCAGCAGTCTATGGGCGAGAGGCGGGGTACACCCTGGACAGGTCGCCAGTCCGTCGCAGGGCAGCACACAAACAACCATGCACACACTCATTCATACACCTAAGGGCAATTTAGAGTGACCAATTAACCTAACAGGCATGTCTTTGGACTGTGGGAGGAAGCCAGAGTACCCAGTGAGAACCCACGCATGCATGGGGAGAACATGCAAACTCCATGCAGAAAGACCCCCGGCTGGGAATTGAACCCAGGACCTTCTTGCTGCAAGGCAACAGTGCTACCAACTGTTCCACCGTGCAGCCCCCAAAATAAGTCTTCAACCAAAGACAACATTAATACAATATAATAAAATACAGATTATAAGCATACAATTAAATGCACTGACTGATGGTCATTGTTATACTAAAAACCACAATGATTGGGATACCTCCCTCTGTCAGACTGATTATAACCATTGGATAAGAGAAGGGGTCATACAGGTAGCAGAAATGAAGGGTGTGTTTGCACCTCAACCATAACTGAGCAGGTTTAGGTTAAACCTGACTCCCCCTTACTCCAACCAACAGGGAGGGAGGAAGGCTCCCTCCCTGATAAACTAAGCCACTCTAACTATAAGCTTTATCAAAAAGGAAAGTTTTAAGCCTAGCCTTAAAAGTAGACAGGGTGTCTGCCTCACAGACTCTACAGGAGAGGAGCCTGATAACTAAAGGATCTGCCTCCCATTCTACTTCTAGAGACTCTAGGAACCACCAGTAAACTTGCAGTCTGAGAACAAAGTGCTCTGTTAGGAACATATGGAAGAATCAGATCTCTGATGTATGATGGAGCTAGATCATTAAGGGCTTTATATGTGAGGAGGAGAATTTTAAATTCTATTCTGGATTTAACAGGAAGCCAATGAAGGGAAGCTAAAATAGGAGAAATATGATCTCTCTTTTTCATTGTCATCAGAACTCTTGCTGCAGCATTTTGAATCAGACTTAAAGTAACAAATGCATGAACTAGCGTCACTCCTGGATAGGATATTTCTAATTTTGGCAAAGTTCCGGAGATGAAAGAAGGAAATCCTAGAAACCTGTTTAATATGGGATTTAAATGACATGTCCTGGTCAAAAATAACACCAAGGTTTTTTACTTTATTATCAGAGATCAATTTAATCCCATCCAGGTTAAGTGATCGACTAAGCAGTTTTAAAGACTCCGGTCCAAAGACGACAACTTCTGTCTTGTCTGAATTTAGAAGCAAAAAATGTAACGTCATCCAAGTTTTTATATCTTCAAGACATGCTTGTAGTCTATCTAACTAGTTGGACTCATCAGGATTTATGGATAAGTAAAGCTGAGTATCATCAGCGTAACAGTGAAAATGTATTCTATGCTACCTGATAATTTTACCTATTGGAAGCATATACAGGTCCTTCTCAAAATATTAGCATATTGTGATAAAGTTCATTATTTTCCATAATGTCATGATGAAAATTTAACATTCATATATTTTAGATTCATTGCACACTAACTGAAATATTTCAGGTCTTTTATTGTCTTAATACGGATGATTTTGGCATACAGCTCATGAAAACCCAAAATTCCTATCTCACAAAATTAGCATATCATTAAAAGGGTCTCTAAACGAGCTATGAACCTAATCATCTGAATCAACGCGTTAACTCTAAACACCTGCAAAAGATTCCTGAGGCCTTTAAAACTCCCAGCCTGGTTCATCACTCAAAACCCCAATCGTGGGTAAGACTGCCGACCTGACTGCTGTCCAGAAGGCCACTATTGACACCCTCAAGCAAGAGGGTAAGACACAGAAAGAAATTTCTGAACAAATAGGCTGTTCCCAGAGTGCTGTATCAAGGCACCTCAGTGGGAAGTCTGTGGGAAGGAAAAAGTGTGGCAGAAAACGCTGCACAACGAGAAGAGGTGACCGGACCCTGATGAAGATTGTGGAGAAGGGCCGATTCCAGACCTTGGGGGACCTGCGGAAGCAGTGGACTGAGTCTGGAGTAGAAACATCCAGAGCCACCGTGCACAGGCGTGTGCAGGAAATGGGCTACAGGTGCCGCATTCCCCAGACCTGGGCTACAGAGAAGCAGCACTGGACTGTTGCTCAGTGGTCCAAAGTACTTTTTTCGGATGAAAGCAAATTCTGCATGTCATTCGGAAATCAAGGTGCCAGAGTCTGGAGGAAGACTGATGAGAAGGAAATGCCAAAATGCCAGAAGTCCAGTGTCAAGTACCCACAGTCAGTGGTGGTCTGGGGTGCCGTGTCAGCTGCTGGTGTTGGTCCACTGTGTTTTATCAAGGGCAGGGTCAATGCAGGTAGCTTTCAGGAGATTTTGGAGCACTTCATGCTTCCATCTGCTGAAAAGCTTTATGGAGATGAAGATTTCATTTTTCAGCACGACCTGGCACCTGCTCACAGTGCCAAAACCACTGGTAAATGGTTTACTGACCATGGTATCACTGTGCTCAATTGGCCTGCCAACTCTCCTGACCTGAACCCCATAGAGAATCTGTGGGATATTGTGAAGAGAACGTTGAGAGACTCAAGACCCAACACTCTGGATGAGCTAAAGGCCGCTATCGAAGCATCCTGGGCCTCCATCAGACCTCAGCAGTGCCACAGGCTGATTGCCTCCATGCCACGCCGCATTGAAGCAGTCATTTCTGCAAAAGGATTCCCGACCAAGTATTGAGTGCATAACTGTACATGATTATTTGAAGGTTGACGTTTTTTGTATTAAAAACACTTTTATTTTATTGGTCGGATGAAATGTGCTAATTTTGTGAGATAGGAATTTTGGGTTTTCATGAGCTGTATGCCAAAATCATCCGTATTAAGACAATAAAAGACCTGAAATATTTCAGTTAGTGTGCAATGAATCTAAAATATATGAATGTTAAATTTTCATCATGACATTATGGAAAATAATGAACTTTATCACAATATGCTAATATTTTGAGAAGGACCTGTATATAGTAAAGAGAATTGGCCCAAGTACTGAACCCTGTGGTACTCCACAATTAACCATGGAGTTTAAAGATGATTTATCATTTACATGAACAAACTGGAATCTGTCAGACAGATAAGATTTAAACCAGCCTAGCGCTGTTCCCCTGATCCCTACAGCATATTCCAGCCTTTCTAAGAGAATATTGTGATCGACTGTATCAAATGCAGCACTGAGATCTAACAGAACCAGAACAGACATAAGTCCATTATCTGAGGCCATAAGAATATCATTAGTGACTTTCAGCAGAGCTGTTTCAGTGCTATGATGAGCTCTGAAACCTGACTGAAACTCTTCAAACAGGTCATTGCTGTATAAATGCTCACACATTTGATTAGCAGCTATTTTCTCAAGAATTTTAGATAAGAATGGAAGATTGGATATAGGTCTGTCATTTTTCAAGTCATCTCAATCAAGCGAAGGTTTCTTAAGTAAAGGTTTAATTACAGCTAACTTAAAAGCCTGTGGTACATATTCATTTACTAAGGATGGATTAATCATATCTAAAATGGGGCTGGTAATCAAAGGGAACACTTCCTTAAATAATTTGGTTGGGATTGGGTCTAACATACAAGTTGAAGGTTTAGATGAAGCTAATATTTCTGATAACTCAGGAAGCTTCACAGGATCAAAACAGTCCAAACACAAATCAGGTTCTGCAGTTATTTTCAATGTTGTCTCACTTGCTGAGGAAGAAGTAATCACCTTCGGGAGTATGTCAAAGATTTTCTTTTTAATAGAATCAATTTTATTTAAGAAAAATCCCATAAAGTCATGACTGCTAAGAGCTAAGGGAATGGATGGCTCAACAGAGCTATGCCTCTGTTTAAATATGTCAGAGTTGGTCCTCCATATTGGTCACCATCAAACATAAAGCTGAGTAAAATGGCCGTGGGGTGCAAAACACTTTTACAAGTACCGAAACAAATTTACATTTCAGAAAACAAATTTACATTTCAGAAAACAATTTAACAAGATGCGAAACAAATGTACATTTCAGAAAACAAATGTACATTTCAGAAAACAAATGTACATTTCAGAAAACAAATTTACATTTCAGAAAACAATTTAACAAGATGCGAAACAAATGTACATTTCAGAAAACAATTTTACATTTCAGAAAACAAATTTACATTTCAGAAAACACTTTACATTTCAGAAAATCAATCAGAAAGGGAATGTACCAACGCCGAGGCTGACCCGGAAGTCAGCCTCAGGGCTGCATCCTTCGAAGGCCGTATTTGTAGGCCAATTACGTTACAGCGCGGCGACGAAGGCTGTCCCAATTCATGAATCATTCCTAGCAAATGCTGCCGACAAATGTGTCCTTATTTTGCCCGATTTGAAGGATGCGTTGTGAGTATCCTTCGCGGCCCATCATTTCCCATCATTCATTGCGGGTCGAAGCGGATTGGTCAAGCAGGGGAAGCCATGGCGGACCATAGCAACAAAAGCTGTGAGTAAATTGTGGAAAATTACACTTTCTGTGACACAAATTAAGTTCTACAATGTTTTTAGTGCGGGAATATAATTATGTAGACGTGAAATATCTGCTTGATTTATCTAGACATCGCTTAATTTCAAACGTGCTCCGACGTGTTCGGAGTTTTCCGTTCCCGGCGTAGTAACCGGCTCGCCTCGCCAGCCCTACCGGCGGTGAGGTGATCTAGCCCGGTAGAGATCTGACCGGACTATCGGCACTAAGCTCCCGCTGGCAGTCATCACAGTGAACGTTTAACACAAGCTATTTCTAACAGTTTATGTTATTATTTTAATTGTTACTGAAAATCGATTTAATATTTCAGGTGATATTAAGGCATACCTGTCAAGTTTTGGATTTGAAAATA
Organism: Girardinichthys multiradiatus; assembly: GCF_021462225.1. NCBI lineage: Eukaryota > Metazoa > Chordata > Actinopteri > Cyprinodontiformes > Goodeidae > Girardinichthys > Girardinichthys multiradiatus. Next base: position 16,019,717 of record NC_061795.1, read on the forward strand.
AGGGAAATTTTCTGGGGACGGCTGTGAGCCATCCCACTACCCCGACCAAGCTCCAGTATCCCTTGCATTTTAGCACAGGTGTACAAGATATCTAAAATAACCACTTGTCCACCACTAACAGACTACAATAAGCCTACCTTTGTTTACACTGAAATGCTGTGGACATTCCTATGTTATAACAGAGCCTAAATGAAACACAAAAGGGGTTCAAGCACATTTATTTATTTAACACATTTTCCGTTTATATATACATTGCTTGTCTTTAGGTTAAACATTTACATTTTGTCTTCATTACACATTTTATTTAAATTTCTCATGTTCACTCAGGTGGCTCTCTGGCATTCACTAAATACTTATTATACAGATTTGTTGCAGCCTTTGCATCCTTTAAGACTCGTTTGGATGGAGTGTATTTGTGGCCTGGGCCAGAGTGGTTGATTTTACATGACAGTAAAGCACAAACCGTGCTGTTGTCTAATGACATCCTATTCTCTGTAACAATCTTTCTTACCATACTGAACACTCTTTCAGAACTGGCATTGCTGTGGGGAATGCATAGTAAAGCCTTCATTAATCTTGGCAGCTCACTGAACCTCACATCTTTCCCTACCAGTCCCCAGAATCTGTCAGTTTTGTCTTCTTGTGGGAGATGCTTGCTATCTGTCACCTGGTAGTCAATGAGTTCCTCTCTCAGCCTATCCTCACTCAAGATCAACTGAGGGAAAATGGCCCCTAGCCTTGCCACTGTAATGTAAAACAAGTGTTTGACTGAACATTGCAGATCTAAACCATGCAATATTCATTTAATCAATGAGGAACTGACTCTAACATCTACCTGTCCCTGGAGTAATGTCAAGGCGAGCAGCAGGGTCCAGCACTTTCATGTCCTTCAGGAGTGGATGGTCAAGAGGAAAGGAGGAGAACATCTTCTGAAGCACTGCTTCATAGAATCTTCTCACAGATCTACAACAGCATAAGGGTAAAAACAGCATAAGAGTAAACAAAAAACACTACAGCCTATAATCTCATACTGTGAAAAGATGATAGAATTGAATAACTGCTGGGTAATATACTCACTGAAAGATTTTCTTCTCCGCTGACACAGGGAGCTCTTTCCTTGCCATGAACGCCTTTGTTTCTGCTCCTATAAAGAGCTCTTCGTCAGGCAACTGATGTGCTTCTCCATACTCCACCTCCTTGAGAGGTACACCCATGATGGCCCTGGCTGGTATGAGGAACCCCAGGATCCTCTTGATCAGCCTGCACATCTCCTCTTCAAGTCTGTGAATCTGCACGGCCTCTGACTGAAGAAAATATAATTGGTCACACTGTAATAAAAAGGCTACAATAAGTACAACCATATTTAATTCATCCAATATGATTGACACCCACCTGGAAGACAATATTAAATTCATATAAAGGCTTAAGGGCAGCACTCAGGAACATGAAGTAAGCCTTCACAATTGGATCACGCACGTGGCTTGCTAGATCGCGCACTTTGGCACTCCTCTCCACCTCCTCATGACTGTTGAAGTAGGCCTACAGTACATATGGACACAGGATGGCAATTCATGGTTAAAATGGAAATCTAGCATAGTTAACGGTGTATATATCTGCTGGAGTTACCATCCCTATCTGTAGTGCATCCCACTGGTTCAACACTCTCTGGATGCAGGTTAGCAGACTCAGCCATCTGGTGCTGCAGTACCTGAGGAGCTTCAGGTGGTCTGAATCAGTGAAATCTACAAACCCTTTGTAGAGTTCACATTTTTTTGCACTGAAAGATAGAAAAATGTTTATAAGAATATTAACTGCAGACCTAGAAAAAATAAAAGTCCTATTTAATTTATTTGCATCTACCTTTTATCAAAGTGGGTGTATATCCCCACCAGGATGTCTTCCACCGGTACCTGGGCTGCTCTGATGCCACAGCCAGTGGCCAGCTGTGCCAGGTGGCAGATGCAGCCGAGGTCCTGGATGTGGGGCTGGCTCTGTTTCAGTCTGCTGATAACAGAGTTGTGTCTGCCTTTCATGACGCTCGCATTATCAGAGTTAAAGGCTATCAGGTTCTCCCATGGGATGCCCCTTTTTCTATGGATAACAGAAAGAAATGCCATAAAACGACTTAGACAAAACGTATGGTTATACAGGTCCTTCTCAAAATATTAGCATATTGTGATAAAGTTCATTATTTTCCATAATGTCATGATGAAAATTTAACATTCATATATTTTAGATTCATTGCACACTGACTGAAATATTTCAGGTATTTTATTGTCTTAATACGGATGATTTTGGCATACAGCTCACAAAAACCCAAAATTCCTATCTCACAAAATTAGCATATTTCATCCGACCAATAAAAGAAAAGTGTTTTTAATACAAAAAACGTCAACTTTCAAATAATCATGTACAGTTATGCACTCAATACTTGGTCAGGAATCCTTTTGCAGAAATGACTGCTTCAATGCGGCGTGGCATGGAGGCAATCAGCCTGTGGCACTGCTGAGGTCTTATGGAGGCCCAGGATGCTTCGATAGCGGCCTTTAGCTCATCCAGAGTGTTGGGTCTTGAGTCTCTCAACGTTCTCTTCACAATATCCCACAGATTCTCTATGGGGTTCAGGTCAGGAGAGTTGGCAGGCCAATTGAGCACAGTGATACCATGGTCAGTAAACCATTTACCAGTGGTTTTGGCACTGTGAGCAGGTGCCAGGTCGTGCTGAAAAATGAAATCTTCATCTCCATAAAGCTTTTCAGCAGATGGAAGCATGAAGTGCTCCAAAATCTCCTGATAGCTAGCTGCATTGACCCTGCCCTTGATAAAACACAGTGGACCAACACCAGCAGCTGACACGGCACCCCAGACCATCACTGACTGTGGGTACTTGACACTGGACTTCTGGCATTTTGGCATTTCCTTCTCCCCAGTCTTCCTCCAGACTCTGGCACCTTGATTTCCGAATGACATGCAGAATTTGCTTTCATCCGAAAAAAGTACTTTGGACCACTGAGCAACAGTCCAGTGCTGCTTCTCTGTAGCCCAGGTCAGGCGCTTCTGCTGCTGTTTCTGGTTCTAATGTGGCTTGACCTGGGTAATGCGGCACCTGTAGCCCATTTCCTGCACACGCCTGTGCACGGTGGCTCTGGATGTTTCTACTCCAGACTCAGTCCACTGCTTCCGCAGGTCCCCCAAGGTCTGGAATCGGCCCTTCTCCACAATCTCCCTCAGGGTCCGGTCACCTCTTCTCGTTGTGCAGCGTTTTCTGCCACACTTTTTCCTTCCCACAGACTTCCCACTGAGGTGCCTTGATACAGCACTCTGGGAACAGCCTATTCGTTCTGAAATTTCTTTCTGTGTCTTACCCTCTTGCTTGAGGGTGTCAATAGTGGCCTTCTGGACAGCAGTCAGGTCGGCAGTCTTACCCATGATTGGGGTTTTGAGTGATGAACCAGGCTGGGAGTTTTAAAGGCCTCAGGAATCTTTTGCAGGTGTTTAGAGTTAACTCGTTGATTCAGATGATTAGGTTCATAGCTCGTTTAGAGACCCTTTTAATGATATGCTAATTTTGTGAGATAGGAATTTTGGGTTTTTGTGAGTTGTATGCCAAAATCATCCGTATTAAGACAATAAAAGACCTGAAATATTTCAGTTAGTGTGCAATGAATCTAAAATATATGAATGTTAAATTTTCATCATGACATTATGGAAAATAATTAACTTTATCACAATATGGTAATATTTTGAGAAGGACCTGTAATTACAAGCAAACTATTACACACGTCAACAACACAGTGCAGTTCCCTTACCTTAGTGCTTCACTGAGTTTTTCATACAGATTTTCTGCATTTCCCACGTTGCATACAGACATCTCCATGAATCTTGTAAGGACCTGCAGAGTGGCCTCATCGTAGAGTCTAGTTAGGATAACAAATTCTTTATTTCCTTTTCTGTTGTTCGATTCTTCGCACATCACAGAAAATGGCTGAGATCGGCATGTTTTGGCCAACTCGTCATCTAGCTCTGTTGCTATGGCACCTGTTGAGAGAGCCCAGTAATTAAAATTAGCTAACCATTACCCTACAATATGCATACGGGACATTATTAAATAGGCATATGCATACACAATACTCATACTTAATTTGACTCAGCTTACCTTTGATAAGTTGGTAGGCTTGGTTTTTCCCGCCGAGAATTTCCGTGTGATAGCAGAGTCCGGGAACATTTCAGCTACACACTTATTGAAGTCATCACAGAAGTTGAAAGCAACATTGTTTTTGGCACACAGCATTGCCATTTTAACCTCCGCATTTATGACCTGGGCATGTTTCTGTGCCTCTAGCCAGCGCTTGTGCTTGGTCGATTTTTCATGCTGACTGATGTCGTTCCTTCCCCCCGTGGGAGACATTAAATCGCAGTTACAAATCTTACAAAACGCGTGACTGTGCCCCATCCTGCTCTTCTTTAGAAAAGAAAATTCGCTGTCCCATTTTTCAAGATATTTGCACGATGTCTTTCTTTTTCTGGCAGGAATGCCTTCCCTTTCGTCACATCTATCCATTTCTCTCCTTTGTTGTTCCAGGTTTGTTCCCGCCGTCGGCACTAATATCGCGACAACTGCCACCCAGGCTACTGCAGGTGGCAGTTCTCGCGAGGCTAGTGACATAATTCAGAGAAAGAAGCAGAGGAATGTTTTTTTTATTATTAAATTGTAATACGGGAGATTTACGGGAGAATACTAATACGGGAGGACGGCGGGAAAGAGGTTAAAATACGGTAGTTTCCCGGCCAAAACGGGAGACTTGACAGCTATGTATTAAGGTTAACCAGAATAAATGGTCAGTTTTATGTAATCCAACTGTATCCCTGGAGAGTGTGATTGAGAATAAATAAGCTTTACAATATTAATTTTTAATGAAGAAATGTGCTATATGTTTTAAAGGTTTATTTATAATTCAGTTAGCATTATAATTTCTGATTCCAGGTAAACCCGACGAGGAATACACCTCCAAATGTTAGTGAATCTCAGTAAAGAAGTGAAAAGTTTGAAAGAGCTTGTTTTAGACATTTGCATAGAAATATTTTCTTCAAATTAAGACAAATGTGAAATTAAAAAAGGCTTTATTTTTGCTCTGATATTAAGCAAGATTTTTTTTTTTTAGGTACAAAGCAGCAGACGGGCCAGTTTATTAAGCTCAGGGGTGAGAACCACCACCTTTTTACTGGAGCTAAAAACTTGGAGGTACAATAACAACATTCTTTGCAGTCAGTTTCTGTCCTATCTTTCTAACTTTCATAAATATCCATCCAGTGATTAACATACTTCTTTCGGTTTAGGACAATTCTGGAGAAGATGGACCAACAGGGGAAGGTCACCCCCTTTGCAGGCCAAAACAATGTGGGACAATTTGAAAAAGAAAAAGAATTTAGATTATGTTCAGAAGTTCTCATGTCACACACAAATAAAAAAATATTTCTAAAAGTCTTGTTGATTTCTCTGTTTAGTCAACTCTTTTTTTTTTTTTATTCCATCTAACTTTAGGATTGTAAGTGTCCAGGGTCAGGAGAGGGAGTCAGTGAAAAGCCACTCACAGCTTTTGTTGCTATGGTCCGCCATGGCTTCCCCTGCTTGACCAATCCGCTTCGACCCGCAATGAATGATGGGAAATGATGGGCCGCGAAGGATACTCACAACGCATCCTTCAAATCGGGCAAAATAAGGACACATTTGTCGGCAGCATTTGCTCGGAATGATTCATGAATTGGGACAGCCTTCGTCGCCGCGCTGTAACATAATCGGCCTACAAATACGGCCTTCGAAGGATGCAGCCCTGAGGCTGACTTCCGGGTCAGCCTCGGCGTTGGTACATTCCCTTTCCGGTTGATTTTCTGAAATGTAAAAGTGTTTTCTGAAATGTAAATTTGTTTTCTGAAATGTAAAAGTGTTTTCTAAAATGTAAATTTGTTTTCTGAAATGTAAATTTGTTTTCTGAAATGTAAATTTGTTTTCTGAAATGTAAATTTGTTTTGGTACTTGTAAAAGTGTTTTTCACCCCCCGGCCACCGTAGCTGAGCTCTATAATCCAGAGATAACAGAAATCCCATGCTTAAGGTGGATTTTGATACAGCGTGAGAATGAGTCGCAGTATATGGGTAAAAATATGAAATGTGTCTGTGTTTTTTTAAACAGAATTTAAATAATTTTTGTTCACTGTGTTTTCAAGTTGCCTCTGTTTTATACAGAGCCCATGAGGGGACATGGGGGATATTTTTTTCTTCTTTCGCGTCCCCACGCAATACTTTTGCGTTCGCTCGCAAAAGTTGTTAATCACCTTGAGAAAGCTGTGCATTTTGGAACAGCAGCACATTTGACAAACTGCTCACAAGACAAACAGCACTGATATGGCATTGGTATGCTTTATTTGTCATATGCAGGTTAACATGCAGTCAACAATGCGATTAAATGCTTAGGATAAGAAGAACCGTTCAACTCACCATAAAAACAAAAGTGGCGTGCAAAAAAAGTACACGTCATGCAGCAGAAATAAGCAAAGAAAGTGTCACAGATGTGGTTTCGTGCAGTATTATTGTCCAGAGTTCAGTAGTTTGACAACTTGTGGATAATAACTGTTTTTAAGTCTGATTGAAGATCCTTTTCTTTAAGGCAGATTTCAAAATAAACTCAATAAATCTCAAAAACGGGTCTCCCACAAAGTATTGCAAGATAACGCAAAGACTATTGCGTGGGAACGCAAAGGTTTTGCGAGCGAACGCAAAAGTATTGCGTTGGGACGCATAAGAAAAAAATTCTCCCAGGTCCCCTCGCGGGCTCCGTAGTTTTACAGTGTGCTGGTTTGCCCGTTGGCATTATTTTTGGCTTGTTTTAATAGAGCTGGTTGCTTGTTCCTCTCGCGAGATCTGGCAACACTGTTTTTTTTTTGTGAGATGCACTCGCTAAATCCAGAGTGGATGTATGTCGAATATCCCAGCTAAAACTAGCTTCAGGGGTTTGTTGCATTGGAGCTTTAACCGTGACCCAGATCCGAGACTAACATACTTCCGCACAGACTAACCTTCTCCGACCAACTCCATCAGTGTTTTAATCTGTCTGTTAAACTATCTATCTGTTTCTCCTACAGGAGCAGAGTGGCGCAGCGGAAGCGTGCTGGGCCCATAACCCAGAGGTCGATGGATCGAAACCATCCTCTGCTATATGTTTTTGTTATCTTTAGCAATTTTTATCTTACCTTTAACTTTCCACGCATTTCTTTACTCTAAGAGAACGCAAATAGCGTTTGATAGCATATAAAGTTTAACTAGCTTTTCTTTATACTATCAGATAGGTTGATACAAGGTGATGAAGTCCTGAAACCTATTACCCCATTGAAAATGATCACATATTTTATGTATCAATTTTGTAAATCAGCACTATTTTTTAGCCCCTCTCTGATGCAGTAATATAATTTATTAATTCATTATAATTTAATGTATTGCTCACCAAAGATTTATAATGAAAATAAGGCAAATTCAGCTATATTGGGTGGTCTATATTGGTTTTTCAACAAAAGTTTTTCTCCCTTTCCTTGAAAAAAAAAATGTATATCAAGAGACACCAACACATGGGCTTGAAAGTGTTTCAGCAAAGCCACAACTGGGGTGACATCATTGGTGTGTGGTCACCATCAAACATAAAGCTGAGCTCTAAAATCCAGAGATAACAGAAATCCCATGCTTAAGGTGGATTTTGAAGTTTATACTTTTAAGACTAATGTACTGCAGGAATACACGGAAAAAACAAAACATGGTCTTATATTTTGTCAGGTAAAAAATGTGTTTAGATTTTTTTAATTCTTCGTATTGTCCCAGATTACCAATATGTAATATGTATCTACATCCTTAGCCAGTATGTAGATACGACCAATTGAAATACCCTCCAGTGAGGATATTTCTGTGACAAATAATGAGTATTTAAAGTGGAGTTCTGTGCTTTACAGTTTGTCAGTCCAGGGCTAACTGAATGCTTCCTCAGCCTTCTGTGTATTTTGTCATTTAATAATCTGCGCCATGACATGTTAATAAATAGGAACCCAATTGGCTGCGGTTTACGTACTCCGCTTTGTTTTCACGGTCAATACATTTCACACTGGAACTGTGGATTTACTACACCACACACGAAAACACCCCACACACGGGGACATCGTTTAAATGTATTATGTGCGATCCATTATTACTTTACACCACTCGGTCCTTTGCTCTCTGTCCTGGAAGCTGCGGAGTAATCAGTCAACAAAGAAAAGGAGAAACGATGTCCCTCCAGAAGAGTTTATCTTGATAATGTCACAGCCAGCGCTTCACACAAAAACATTACATAAAAATAGATGACAGAAAGAAAAACAAGGCCATGGCCCCCTCTGCTGGCTGTCCTATTACTACACAGTTTGTAAAGGATGCGGGTATTTTAACAATAAAAGTCGAACTGACATTATTCAGATGAGGCTCAATGAAAAAAATATTACTTTCAAAAGTCCCCTTATTGTTGGTTTTATGAACTGAGCACTCTTCTCTGTGACACCTCTAAAGAAACATTGTTGTGCAGTAACAAGTTCAGGTTGGATCTGAAAGAAACATGTTTAACTGGGACATTTCGACAAAGTTTTATACCTACTCTCCATGTATCCATTAGAGGCACAGATAACTGTTTTACTTCTCCCCACGTAAGTGGAGTTTACAGCCCAATAAACCAGTGGCATATGAAAATCAAATCCCATTTTGATTAGGTGCTTTGAAAAGAGCATCATCCTTGTAACCTGGACAAGAAATTTGTAAATTTATAAATGCATCCTAATGTCAAACAAGACCAAACAGAAAAAGGAAATGAAGTTCTAATCAAGCTTAAAGATTTTTTTCCTTAATACTAAGCAAAAAAATCTTGCGATGGTGGAGACTAGAACTACCATTCGCAGACACTATAAAAATGGGATGACGTGACCATAATCCTATTAATCTTATTGGTCTGGAACCAAGGTGCTGCTTGCTTACTGATGTTTGGGGATGTTGTGTGGTTGAAACACCCCGTCTAACAAGATGTCCTCTTCAGCAAAGGCAACATGACCTCTTACAGTATTGATCATTGGCTGAGTATTTGTCGCTTTGTTTATTCTTCAAACCATTTGAGTTGTAGTTTTCTTCCACATCTTTTTGGATTTGGTTCCTATTTTAAACCATTAGAAATCATTTAAGCTGAGCAGTCTACAGTTTTCCTCTCGCAAATTAACTTTATAAACAAAATTCACAGTTTTTCTGAACAATCTATGGGTTGACCACATTTTCCCAAATATTAAGAAAGGAACAACCTGTAACCAGCAGGTACAACCTTTGTTTCCCTCATCCTTAAAAAGGGCCAACTTGATGACATTGTTTTTTCTATTATTTTAAACACTACCTCAATAAATGCTTTGAATGCACAGAAGCATGCTGTGCCTATCAACTACATTACTATACTAGTAAATTGTTTGTCATGTGCAAATATGATTTCTACCCACAACAGTGGTTGATCTGGTAAGTGGTACTGGACTGCTGCTACTTTGAGTTCAACTAACAAATACATGACTTTTAACTTGTTCTTATTTGTTATCTGGCCATTATTTAGTTTGCTTTTAAGGAATATTAGCTTGCAAACTTTGGTTTTACTACAAATTACATGACTTCCTTTGGATCTGTATTTTGTTGTTTGCAAACATTTTTACCTTAAAGACAAGTATGCACAAACATAGCAGATTTACAAAATTCATCTTACATTTAGGCACAGTTATGAAAACGTTACACAACTAGAGACCCCATCTCTTACCCTTAGCTAGATGAAAAAGCATTCCCTGCATTCAAATCAGAGTAGTTTGAACACCACAGTGTAAGCAAAGCGGTGATGAAATCACTGAACTGAAAAGAGGATTTCAAAACAAGCATGTTGACTCTACAAAATGACCTTTGGTTTAATTTTGACAAGCACAGAGGCCTGTCGTGACCCTGACACAGCGTCTAAGCTTACTGTCACACCTTTTGAACTCCATCACTTGAACCCATTAAGTAGATTTCAAAGCAGCCACAATCAAAGGAGAGCAGGAGAGATTCAGTCTATATTATTAGTTTTTGACAGGGTATTGTACATGCAGCTAAATACCAAACCATATGAATGAAAAACATTTTTTGAAAAATGTGTTTTATCTGGAAATGCATTAATAGTAAGAGCTTTTTGTTTCAGTTTTAATGGGATGCTTTTCAGTCATAGAAAACCATAGCATTTATGAAAGATTATTTGGCAATTTGGTTGTATTCAGGAGCAATGCAGAGATTAGAAGGGAAACAAATAGATGTAAAATGTATTAGCTCGTCAATATTTGTTTTATGATTTATTTATTGTTTTGTATTCTTGTCTTCCTAGTATTCTGTTTTTCACAATCTTGTGTTTCATTTTCTTCTTTTTTTTTTGACATGGAAGCCGGAGAACCCATGCAGGAAGAAAAGCTGACCGTTTGTATCATTTAGAAAGCAGTCGATATCACAGACTCCTGTCCTGCCTTGTAACAGCATCACCAGCCCCCACGGTGGGTGGTGTAGATTCATAAGCCCTGACTAGTGATGGTTCCACACTGTCCAGGTTTATCGTTTTTATAGTTTTATCACTGTTTGGGATTAAACCTGACTAAAACGTTTCTTTCTAACTTTCTAAGATTGCAAAAATTATTTTTGCTTACTAAATGCCAGAATACTAAGAGATATTTTTTTACTTACCTCAAACTTTACATACACTGAGATAAAAGCCATAAAAAGCCAGATTACAGTCTACAAATATCCATAATGATCATCATTGGAAAGCCTGAGCCCACCACATCCATAAAGCATGGGGGTGGCAGCATCGTGTTGTACAGCTGTTTTTGCTACACGAGGGACTGGTGCACTTCACGAAATAGATGGAATCATAAGAAAAGTACCTTATGTAGTAACTTTGAAGTAACATCTCAAATGGTGAAATAGTTAATGACCTGCACTTGTATAGCACTTTATCAAGTCCCCAGAGACCCCAAAGTGCTTTACACTACAATCAGCCATTCACACAATGACAGTGGGGATCTGCAATGTAGTGACAGCTGCCATACACAGGCGCCACTGAGCCTTCAGACCACCACCAGCAGGTAGGTGGATGAAGAGTCTTGCTCAATGACATGACAACTGAGACTGACAGAGCTGGGGTTCGAACTGGCATGCCACCAGTCACAGGACAAACTCCTACCAGCTGAGCCACAGCCACCCCTAAAGACATGGGCTAGGAAGTTAAAGCTTGCACAATGACCATACACACACCTCCAAATTAGTTACAAAGTGGCTTATAAACAACAAAGTTAAATTTTTTGTATTGGCCATCACAAAGTACTGATTCACATAGAAATTGGGGACAGAGCTGAAAAAGTGAATGTGAGCAAAGCAGCCAACAAACCTGATTCAACTACATAAGTTCTGTCTGGAGGAATGGGCCAAAACTGCAACAAATAATTGAGAGAAGCTTGTGGAAAGATTGCTAAATCATTTGACCCAAGTCATACAGATTAAAGCCAATTCTACCAAATACTAAGTTAATGAATGTAAACGTCTGAATCTGGCGAAAGTAATAAAAAAATCTCATTATTTAGGCATGTAGAAAACAGCAATAATTTTGGGAATCTGGTTGCAGCTGTATTTAATTTCAGCTTTAGCCTCACGCTTATGAACTATCTTGAGAGGATTCTTTTTTACCACTACCCTATTCCTATACACAGCAGCTTGGAGAAAGACCTTCAAGAAAACTGAAATTAGGGACCTTCTAATGCAGGACTATGCAATTGCTCCCGTATAAAGTTTTGTCCTCTTTCTTCTCTCTGTCTCTATTTCAGTCTCCTTTTGGCCAGGCCACATAATGACAGACCTGGTGTGTATTAAAGGACCCTGCCCATGCGTCTTCTCCCAGCCACCTCCCTTTGCATGGGCCTTTAAAAACCTCCCGAACAGGGGGGGACCACTTTCAAAAGAGAGACTCAACATCCAGAGGGACCGGTCCATAAAGACAGCCAGTCAGTCACAACCAGAGATCTTTAACATTAATCATGGATAATCATTCCTACAACTTTCCATCTGACTGCACCCCACTCACAAACTGTAAGTCTGCCCGCAAGCCGGCTGGATCCACCGTGGTGGACATGGGCAACACGGGGAAGAATCCTCCCCGGGACTATCTTCTCTGGTCGCTGTGCAACACCTTTTATGTCAACTTCTGCTGCTTGGGCTTCATGGCACTCATCTACTCTATCAAGGTGAGCCTAGGTCTTTTTCTTACTTGTGATGAATTGCTCCCTTGTAAGTTGGAGTGTGGAACCATTTTTAGGAGACACTCAAATAAGACAGTTTAAAATGAGATCCAAAGTAAAAAAAAAAAAACATTCAGTATAATGCCCTCCAGTTAGAAAAACTGTTTCATTTAAGGCAATTATGTTTATTTTTTGCAAACTTGATCTAAATCACTGTATCAGACAGATGGTGTGTGTGTATATATATATATATTTATATATATATATATTGTTTGGAGAGCCAACACAGTAGAAACCTGAATGTCTAGCGCCACAGGAAGGGTGCTGCAAACAGAAACATGTTCAGGATTCACATTGCTGTACCTCAATCTAAATTCCTGCAAAGCTTACCACAAAAGAGTATCTAAAATCAATAATTTAACTCCTGTTTCTCTGTCGACATAGTTTTTAAGTCCAGGCTCGCGATTGGCTCAGCAAGGGAATTAAAGGCAGTGAGTCGCAAAGTGGGGAGTTAAAAATGGCATAATTGGTATCTTCTTAATGGGCAAGTACTGTCAAGAAATTAGAGAGTGCTAGTGGAGAGATTCAGTAACACTGCACATCACTACATTCTAATGTGTCCTTTCTTCCTCACACAGGAGACACAAAGCATTCAACACATTTATAAGGTTAATTGATTCTCTGCTTCTGTTTTTCACATATTGTCACTTTAGAACCACATTCCATGTAGCACAGCAACTCAAAGTTGTGCATAAATGTCAAGCAGAAGGAAAATGTTAAATAGTTTTCAAACTTGACTGTACTGTGCATATAAACTAGTTTTTGTTGGTCTGTCACATAAAATCCTAATATAATACATTGAGTCACATAGTTTGTGTTTCTGTAGGCACGGGACCAGAAGACTCTGGGCAACCTGCAGCTGGCCCAGGAGTGCTCAGACAAGGCCAAGTGGTACAACATCCTGGCAGCCGGCTGGAACCTGCTGATTCCACTGCTGGCCATTGTCCTGATTGTCCTCCTGCTTGTCCACCTTGGCTCTTCTAGGGGTTCCTTCGATTTTCTGGGGGAGGATGGGTTCCAGAACTTCTTGAAGCTGTTCAGCTGGTAGATATAGGCAAAACCTCTGATTGGATTCAGAAGATGATGACAGACATGATAGCTTAGAATTTATTCATGTCTATATGTTTGTTTTCTCTGTGAAGACTTGTCCTGCCGTAGGTGTTAAAACTTCTGCTCAGAATCTGAATTAACTGTAACACTGATTATTTATTTTAGCAGCATTAGCGACTCTTTGCCAAAAAATTATACAATTACAAGGCTTAAAGGCGAATTCAAGCAGTGTTTTGAAGCAGTGCCAAAAATGTGAATTACATCTGAGTATTTCCTAATATGAAAAGTAAGAAAGGAAAAATTTTAGACCATGCTGACATTTTACGTGGTGAACCGAAGGCTGAAATGGGCTGAAAGCCAAAATGAAGGAATAAATAGAGTATGAGTGCCTGTAGTGAAAGATGTGATGTCACTGTGAGCTTGTTGAAAAATGAAATATTCTTTAGCTAACTAACATCTTGCAACTAAAACCACAATTTTTGCTTGTTTTAGCAATTTAAAGCAACAGAAAATGTGCCTAACTGTGGGACACAACGCTATGTTAGCAGATATTAATCGTCTACACTTTTCCAAGAGACCATTGTTGAGTTTGTCAGTGTTTTCTCAGCCAGACAATATCCTTGTAACTACACTGGTGGTTGCAGTCTGTCTCCAGCTAATTCAGCTCGGCTGGTCTCTCTATTGGCATTTGCGAGATGCTATCATTTGTCTAAAGTCATCAAAGATTGTACGTTCCCGCGATTTTTTGGATCTCATTCGTTCGTTGGAACACTATTCGGCTGACAAAGCAGCCACAATCGTGTAGATGTGTAAAATCCACAAATATAGTGTTATATCCCATGGATATAAATATTTTTGAGGTGTTTCAAAATGCTAAAGTCACCTAAAATGTTGGGTCAGAGGAGCTGATAGCATTTTTCTTTTTGTCGTTCTTTTCTACAAACTCCCTGCAAGATCACATCTCTACAGGATGTAAGAGAACTGTTGACAGCACAAAAACAAATAAAAAAATAAAAACTTTTTCTTTAAGGCCCGATTCATGGTTAGTCACAAAATTCAGCTCCTTTATTTTTGGTATTTATTGTATTTATGCGAAGTCAAATTAGATTGATTATTGGAAATGTCTTTGGTCTGGATAGAAAGATAGAACAGAAATAAACTGGTGGAGCCAAAGTTTGAAAGCCAAAATGTTGAGAAGCCTTTTTACAATGGACAGTGAATTTTACATATTTCAGCATTTCTCACATTACTTTATAAATTGCTTTTTATTATTATTAATGTATGTCATTAGTTTTTTTTTTTTGTTTTAAGTATTTTTCTGTTGTACTGCTTTTTGTCAACCTATGAAATAAATAAAGCAGACTCTGTATAAACACAGTACATCACCAAAAGAAGGAAAAGAGAAACTTATATTGAGGACTCCATACAGTGAAGTTATTTTCTATCACCACTCAGCCAATGAGAATAGGTGTTAAGAGGTGTTCCTCCGGATGGCTCCTGTGGTTCCTGCTGCTGCACCTACACCCAACTTTAAAGTGATCATTTTGGTTTTTCATGGCCTGACTCTGGGGTGGGTCTGTCTCCCAGCTGTGTGTTTGGCCCTCTAGCATTTATATACAGAACGTCCAGTTCTGAGAACCGTGTTAAATGTGCCCTTTAGATGTAAGGTGGAGCCGCCCGGAAAGACAACTACAGACGACCAAATGCAGGGCCCTGGTGGACATGGTCCAAGTCTGCTCAATCTGCTCTCAGTTTAACAAATGATTACTCATACTGAATGTGAAGCATTTCAGAAAAGACTCTACTGGCTGCACTTGTTGTCCACTGGCTGGATATAGCCACTAAGCCACTAAAATAAAATCTCTGTCCCACACTTTACTGCTATAAAACAAGAAGACAAATAAAAATACAAAATTTGAGGTTTCCAGTTATGGAAGTTAATGATCAAGGTTTATATTTTTGAGGTAATGTTAATGAAGAAATAAAATTTTAAGAATAATCTGGATTTGTTACATGGTTTAATTAATGCTGATTATGTGGTATAAAGATAAAGATATATGTTAGCTTATAACCTTCTTTTTCTTGCTGCAACACACCCACTCAGCTGATTTTGCAATTCAGACACCACCCCCATGTTAAATCTTTGAGAGGCCCCAGGCTGTCCTCGTGCCACTCATGTCTTGTGATTTCAGCCTTGTGCTCCTGGTGACTTCCTTCACATTTCTAGATCCTTTATTTATATCTGCCCAAATCACAGCCCAGGACTTCTAGCTTTCTATTTTTCTTCTGTGGTCTGAGAGAAACGCTAACAGATGTCTGAGGCAAATTATAGGATAGAATTGGGCCCTACAGTGGGAGGGGGTGCACACTTCCTCCTGCTCTTTTCAGGAGCTGTTTTCTACAGCTGAGGTCTGTGGAAGTAACAGGATGACACGCATTGCTGACAGTGTGTCAAACCTGAGCTCATAAAAAGTTTTCTAAAATACTCAAGATAGTTTTTGTATTTCCTGTTGAATAATTAAGTTGCAATAAGTATAAGATTCATTGCATTGTATCAGTTTTAGATGTTTTGAATTTATGTACAAATTAAATAGAAAAAAGTCTTCTTACATTTTTATACAAGTTTTTAAACACCCAAAAGACGACAGCAAGAACTTTGAATAATGGCTTTCTGCAGTACATAGCTTTGAAGAAAGCAGTTTACATGTTATACATGTGTAACATGTATAAGTCCCTCCATCCAGGACTTGTACAGGTCTAGGATCAGGAAAAGAGCTGCTAAAATCTCTGCACATTAACTGTTTAGATTTTTACCTTCAGGCCGTCGGTACAGAGCACTGTTTACTAAAACCAGCCGCCACAGAGACAGTTTCTTCCCCCAGGCTTTCTCTGATGAACATTTAATAGAGTACCAACCAACCTCATACTGAAGTTGCAAATGCACCTTTGTATATGTATATTTAAGGACATAAAGATATATGCATAAATATATCTTATAACACATTAAAAAAACAAAACAAAACAAAAAAAAAGCCAGAGAGCAAAGTGTACCGGAGTCAAATTCCTTGTTTGTATGTACGAACTTGGCAATAAAGCTGATTCTGATGTATAGTGCCTTGCAAAGGTTTTCATACCCTTGAGCTTTTCCATGTTTTCTCATTTTACAACCTCAAACGTCATTGTATTTTATATAATATAACAGCACTAAGTGTTGATTGACTGCTTGACTCAAAATATAATTCTGTATAACGATAAGAAATGGAATAAAATTATAACCACTTTTCTCACCAAATTTACATGTTCGAAAAGACGAGCACAACTGCAAACCTACCAAGACATGACAAGGAAACATTAACTAGAGAAGCAGCCCTAGTGGGAGAATCTGTTGAAAAGTATTGCTTGGGTGCTCCCCCAATCTGACCTTTATGGAAGCAAGAACAACACCATAGTTAAAAGAAAAAAACTAAAAGTTTGAAGTTTCCTACAAGCTATTTAGGGGACACAGGAACAATGTGGAGAAGGTGCTTTGGTCAGATGAAACCAAAATTCTACTTTTCGACCTATATGAAAAACACTGGGTGTGACAGAAAACTAACACTGCACATTTTCACCATTTTCAATGTGAAACATGGTTTTGGCACCATCATGCTGCGGGAATGCTTTTCTTCACCGTGGACAGGGAACCTAGTCAGAATAAAGTTCAAGGGTTAAGATACTTTCATTTATTATTTAACGAAGCCTGAAAGTCTCTGCCCCAAAATTGTTTTAACATATTCCACAAATGTCATATAGTTCGTTTTTGGGTTACCTGTGAAAAATAGACAGTAAAATTGTAGGGAAGACCATTACAACTTTCATGTTAGGCGTTTACAATTAATCTTTACCAGTCACTCTTAGTTTAATGCCACAGGATCTTCTAGGCATCCAAACCTAAAACATACATTTGAAACCAGATATCTACATAAACTGTATAAAAAGATTTTTTGATTTTCAAACAATAAATTAGACATAACCTTTCCTGGTTTAGATAAGTTAGCATAACCAAAATTATGTTGCTTAATAACAGAATAATGAGAGAATTCTTTTTTTTTAAACTTTATTCAGTTTTAGAATTGTATTTTGTAGAATTTAATTTTGAAAATGTATGACTTGGGTCAAACGTTTTGGGACTTCTCCCACAAGCTTCTCACAACAGTTTACTGGAATTTTGGTCAATTCCTCCTGACAGCACTAGGTCAGGTTAGTAGGCGCCTTGTTTACACGCAGCTTTTCAGCTTTGTCTGCAGATTTTCCCTGGGACTGAAATCAGGGACTAGCAATGGCCAATCTAAAACAATGACTTTATTGTCCTGAAACCACTGTGTAATTAATTTAGCTGTTTAGTTAGGGTCAAAGTGCATATAATATGGAGGAAATATATAATCCAGAACATTTTCAAGTTAAGAGCAGGATTTTATGTCTTTCTGCTCAAAAACTTTAATTCTTGCTCTCAAAACCTTTGCTTTCTTTCATATATACTCTGTTGTCCCTCAAATCTTTGCACACCCAGATTTAATACTTCTTGCACAGATATTTGCTCATTCTGCTTGCCTCCTTTGCCTTGTGCACAAACCTTCTCTTTGCATGCACAAAACTGCGGTCCATAAGTCTTTCCCTTCTCGCAAATTCTTTTTACTTTCTCAGACTGAAATGGTATCATCTCCTGGCAACTGTTCCAGCCAATAGCATGACAGTGTGCAACTGCAAGGTCACAGCCTTAGCTGGGTTGTGCGTGTTTCCTTCTAGTGGGTGTGATTGTGAGGCTACAGTAGATTGCTACATCTCCTCTTCTGGCGCTGCCCACTGCATGTAGGGAAAAACAACTTCAGCTTTCTACTGCTTTTTACAAATGTCAAGGAGTTCAGACAACTTTTCAAAAGAATAACTGTTTGTCTTTGTCAATTTAATGGTTTTGTAGTTGGTCAGAATTTAAAGAATGATTTTGGCCAAATGGGCTGGGATAGTTGGCTTCACATTCATTTACATGACAGAGAGCAAATCTGTGTTCTCTTTGTCACTGAACATCTCATCTGCCAAACTCATCTTGAACAGCTGTTTCTCAATTTACTGACCCTTCTTAGGTCACAGTTTGTTATTGAGGAAAAAAACTTTTGAGTATAAAAATTAGAATTTATTTTTGGTGGGTTTATGTATTTTCCTAATGTCGAACAAGCAAGGGACACCATATTAATTACTTACATGTACTGCATTGGCTTTATTCATATGAAATGCATAGGTCTTTCCTACTGTTATGTTCTTGGTAACCAAGATGAAGTCCTGCATGTGAACATCTGGAGATGTCAAACAAGATATCAGGGAGGAAGCAGAAAACAAAATGCAAAGCTTAAGCCAGAGACTCGTTGCAGGCAAACATTATGTTAAAGCTGATGTGAGCTCAGAATCTGTTGCTAGGATACTTTTTTTACAGATTCTGAAGTACATGAAAATATCAAATAAAATGAGACGTAGAAACTGAACCGAAGTTCTTTGCTGTTATGTGGATATCTTGAATGTTAAGCTCTCGACTATCGTCTCGTCATCCACCCTGATTGTCCACAACTTGGTGGCAATCAGACAAAAAAGTAGTGGACCCAAACACGAGGCAGAATTGTAGCATACACATGCAAAATCTAAATCATGTACAGACTGTAGTACAAACTATATATATGTAAATCTTTTAATATCAAAGACAGTAGATGGGCATACGTGGGCATAAATCTGAACACTTCATGCGCCATTCTGCATTTGATGCCCTTTACAGTGAAGCGTGTGCAGTGCTTGCATGAGCTCAGTGATGTAAGTGCTCAACGGGCATGTCTTACACAAACTCCTGCCATATACAAGAAACTCCCACTTAGACACTGCAGAGACAATGTTTTAGGCATTTTGCTGCTTTAATACAACTGATTCAGGTGATTGTAGTTCATCAAAAGCCTATAATCATCCATTTATTGAAATCAGATGCGCTAAGGCAGAGAAACATTGAAAACATGCAGGGCAGTGTGCCTCAAGGGACACGGTTGAAAACCACTACACTAGGTGACAACAAGGTGCTTCCAATGCAATCTTTGGTACATATGGACTCTGCATCAACAGGCATTTATGGTATAAATACTCGTGCTTTGATGCCAGTTTGCCAGAATAGTCCACATGGACCATTAGCATAGGGTTTAATTATGGGGTGCCGTTTAGGAAAGAAACAATTTTTTCTCTCACACACACCACTAAAACTGTTGCATACATTACTATAGACACAGTGACACACACTCACAAGATTAAAATCACACACATATACTATTAGAATATCACATACATAACATTAAAAGCATGCAAACATATAACTAAAACACCTATGCCTGTTTGAATGAGAGGTCAAATCTAGGTGTGTGTGAACTAATACTAGGCTGAATGAGGTAATTTGTAGTAGAATGAATGAATGACAATACATGAACGCGTAAGAGTTCATTGTGCTGTGAGTGAGAGGCTTGTACTTGTCTGTGTTAGAGGTAAACTTGTCACGGAAGAGGCGGGGTAAAAGTTGGCTCGCGCATGCGTAGATCCCAAACTGAGCGACATTGCTTTAATACAGAGCGTCCAGTAGGTGGCAGCGAATTATCGGCCAATAACTATGAGCTCCAGAGAAGAATGCGAAACATGTCTAATGGCAACGTGAGTAAAGACAGAATAGGTCAAGCAGCCGCAATTTTAAATAGTATTTTATCATCACCGGATGCAACAAGCAGTGTGACCTGCGCCTTAAACGAAAGAGCATCTTTGACCGCCCGCAGTGATTCGGTTGAGACACAATTAGCATCTCTGTTTCGTGCTGGAGCAGCTAGCCGAAGTTCGGCGGTGTCAACAGTAAATCAAGGTAAAAAATATTTTCTTTATTCCGCTTTTTTTTTTAAAGAAAAATTTTGTTTTCTAAAGAAAATGGACATTTTATTAACCCGGCCATCAAATCCCGACCTAGCTTAACTGTTGTGTAAACACTGACAAAAGTATTGCTCCGATGCTCCTCATGCTGAAAACTCTTCTACCAACACAGGACCAAGTTCGGTGGCTCCTGTAGCTCCACGTTTCCAAGCCCAGCAATGTTTTGGATCTTGGACTACTAACAGGAGAAGAAGGTAATATTTTTGTTGGTCTTCATTTAGATCGCTAGCACAGATTGTGCATAATATTTGTTGTTCCTGATGAGAGAATATAGCTAACTGTCTGGATAATTGGCATAACGTTACATACAAATAATGACACTGTCTGTAGGGTGAGTGGTCATTACACTGTGATGGTCTCTATTACACTGTAGAATTCATTTATTTAAATTTAAATGCTCTCTGTCTGTTTTAGATGCATAGTTTGCTTTGTTGATCATCGGATTTCTCTTCAGTTAAGTATTCAATTCAATTCAGTTTATTTACAGGTCCTTCTCAAAATATTAGCATATTGTGATAAAGTTCATTATTTTCCATAATGTAATGATGAAAATTGAACATTCATATATTTTAGATTAATTGAACACTAACTGAAATATTTCAGGTCTTTTATTGTCTTAATACAGATGATTTTGGCATACAGCTCATGAAAACCCAAAATTCCTATCTCACAAAATTAGCATATTTCATCCGACCAATAAAAGAAAAGTGTTTTTAATACAAAAAACGTTAACCTTCAAATAATCATGTACAGTTATGCACTCCATACTTGGTCGGGAATCCTTTTGCAGAAATGACTGCTTCAATGCGGCGTGGCATGGAGGCAATCAGCCTGTGGCACTGCTGAGGTCTTATGGAGGCCCAGGATGCTTCGATAGCGGCCTTTAGCTCATCCAGAGTGTTGGGTCTTGAGTCTCTCAACGTTCTCTTCACAATATCTCACAGATTCTCTATGGGGTTCAGGTCAGGAGAGTTGGCAGGCCAATTGAGCACAGTGATACCATGGTCAGTAAACCATTTACCAGTGGTTTTGGCACTGTGAGCAGGTGCCAGGTCGTGCTGAAGAATGAAATCTTCATCTCCATAAAGCTTTTCAACAGATGGAAGCATGAAGTGCTCCAAAATCTCCTGATAGCTAGCTGCATTGACCCTGCCCTTGATAAAACACAGTGGACCAACACCAGCAGCTGACACGGCACCCCAGACCATCACTGACTGTGGGTACTTGACACTGGACTTCTGGCATTTTGGCATTTCCTTCTCCCCAGTCTTCCTCCAGACTCTGGCACCTTGATTTCCGAATGACATGCAGAATTTCTGTAGCCCAGGTCAGGCGCTTCTGCCGCTGTTTCTGGTTCAAAAGTGGCTTGACCTGGGGAATGCGGCACCTGTAGCCCATTTCCTGCACACGCCTGTGCACGGTGGCTCTGGATGTTTCTACTCCAGACTCAGTCCACTGCTTCCGCAGGTCCCCCGAGGTCTGGAATCGGCCCTTCTCCACAATCTTCCTCAGGGTCCGGTCACCTCTTCTCGTTGTGCAGCGTTTTCTGCCACACTTTTTCCTTCCCACAGACTTCCCACTGAGGTGCCTTGATACAGCACTCTGGGAACAGCCTATTCGTTCAGAAATTTATTTCTGTGTCTTACCCTCTTGCTTGAGGGTGTCAATAGTGGCCTTCTGGACAGCAGTCAGGTCGGCAGTCTTACCCATGATTGGGGTTTTGAGTAATGAACCAGGCTGGGAGTTTTAAAGACCTCAGGAATCTTTTGCAGGTGTTTAGAGTTAACTCGTTGATTCAGATGATTAGGTTCATAGCTCGTTTAGAGACCCTTTTAATGATATGCTAATTTTGTGAGATAGGAATTTTGGGTTTTCATGAGCTGTATGCCAAAATCATCCGTATTAAGACAATAAAAGACCTGAAATATTTCAGTTAGTGTGCAATGAATCTAAAATATATGAATGTTAAATTTTCATCATGACATTATGGAAAATAATGAACTTTATCACAATATGCTAATATTTTGAGAAGGACCTGTATATAGTGCCAATTCACAACACGTTGTCTCAAGGCACTTCACAAAAGTCAGGTACATACATTCCAATTAATCCTAACCATTGAACAGTGCAGTCAGATTCAGTTATTTATTCAAATTGGATAAAAAGTTTTTCTGTCTAAGGAAACCCAGCAGATTGCATCCAGTCAGTGACTTGCAGCATTCACTCCTCCCAGATGAGCATCTAAAGACAGTGGAGAGGAAAAACTCCCATTTAACAGGAAGAAACCTCCAGCAGAACCAGGCTCAGTGTGAGCGGCCATCTGCCACGACCGACTAGGGGTTTGAGAGAACAGAGCAGAGACACAAAGAGAACAAAGAAGCACTGATCCAGGAGTACTTTCTATGGGAAGGAAAAGTAAATGTTAATGGATGTAGCTCTTTTAGTCGTTTCACCTAGAAAGAAAGAACAGATAAACTCTGAGCCAGTTTTCAAGGTTAGAGTCTGAAAGAGAGCACATAGAGTTAGTCACAGTAAAAGCTCAGTCAATCGCCATGTCTAGGAGAGAGAAAGGGTTAAACACTGAAAGACAGGGCTATGTGGATCATCGGTAGAGGGGGAGCATTAAGTTGTTGCCAGCAGAAACTCGGACGATTCCCCTCTCCAGAAAGATGTCACAGGTAGACACAGAGTCAGGCCAGGTGTAGCTTCTAGGAAGATAAAAGAAATAAAACATAAAGTTAAAAGCTGAAATAACAGCAAATAATGCGGAATTGGAGAGTAGTGTGAGAATGTAACAAAGAGGGTGAAAGTGGTCATTATGTCCTCCAGCAGCCTAAGCCTATAGCAGCATAACTACACAGATAGTTTCAGTTCAGATTATTTAGTTAAACGGCGCTTATTTTCAACAATGTCGTCTCAAGGCACCTCACAAAGGGTCCCACTGATGGTCATTGTTATACTAAAAACCACAAGGATTGGGATACCTCTCTCTGTCAGACTGATTATAACCATCGGAAAAGAGAAGGGGTCATACAGGTAGCAGAAAAGTATGTACTCTGTAAACTTCTAAAGTCTGATTCTCTCTTTTCCCTATTCCACAGGAGTTTTTCCTGGCTTCAAGAAATCCTTCTGGACTGAAGACTGGAAACAGAACATCTCTGTTTAACATATCTGAGCCAGTAAATTCAGTCCTAATGCAACTTTCTGTTATTTTTGTTCTGCTGCTGCAGCTGTCTTTTCTTACTTCCTTTACATTAGGAGTCAGTGAAGGCGATGTCCAACAATGTTTTATGGATGCGCTATATTGTATAGAACTAATTCAAAGGGAAAGAACAGGTGACAACACTCAGACTTTATCTGCAAACCTGTCAGTGTCACTGTTTAATGAGTTAAGATACCATTCATATAGAACATTGATTGAAGACTTGTATACCTGTTTTCAATCCATTTTAGAAGAATATGATGCTATGCTAAGATCTCATGAAATGAACCCTAGATGTCTGCTTCCCCCAACAAAATGGACTGGTTTTCCAGGGCGCCCACAATATGACATCACAGCATTGCAAATTTCTCACTGCATTTCAATTGGAATGAACTTGCATCTGCCTTTGGTATTAACTGTCGAACTCTCTACAGATATAGACAACACTTGGGAATCCAACCCTTACAATACACTGTGCTGACAGACCAAGACTTAACAAGAGTTGTGACTGACATTCTACAAAGGACACCAAATGCTGGTGAAACTTATGTGCTTGGGAGCCTTGCATCCAGAGAAATACGTGTTCAGCGTTGGCGTGTTAGACAGTGTCTACAGGTTAGTGGTGTGAAAGAAAATGTTATATTCACAAACCTCATATCAATATTCTCCTTATGTTCACTATTCTAATATTTTGACTCCATAAACAGGAAGTTGATCCAATTGGACGGTCATTTCGCAGGAGGCGTACCATATGTCGACGGGTTTATAATGTTCAGACTCCAAATCAACAATTTTTTTATTTTACACAAAAGTATTATACAATGTTTTGCATTGTACTAGGTACCTTATTTAACTGTTCTTTAATGCTAATGTTCAGTCCGCAAAAGGTTGTGTTGCAAACGCAAGCCTCGTTGTTTACTTTTAGAAGTACCTTTTTAATACCCCAGTTGTAATGAGTGTAATGAAAATGCATTTCCACAAAAAGAATGGATGTTTATTTTTTTAGAACAATCTCTTTTTTGATACTTGGTTTAATCTTGGGCACACTGTCTTGACCTGTTCCCACATGTGTATAAGCATTAAGATGCTGCATGGCGTTTTGCTACCTTTATGTTTGTAAGGTTAGGTAAATCTGAAGTACGGTGAACAATAAGTAGGAATACTGATTGTTGAAACAATTGTTTATGTTGTTCCTTTTAAATTGTGCTTTTTTTTCTTTAACAAGCATTTTGACAGTAACCACAAGCTGGTGAGATGGCGAATGGTTGTTCATGGCTGTGTGGATGGCTTTAGTCGAACTATAATATATCTAAGATGCTGTAACAACAATAGAGCCTCTACTGTGTTGTGCCTGTTTGTAATGGGAGTGAATCATTTTGGTTTGCCTTCAAGAGTAAGGTGTGATCATGGAATGGAAAACACACTTGTGGCTCGTTTCATGTCGGAAAGACGGGGGCTGAACAGACGTAGTGTCATTGCAGGCTTGTCAGTACACAATCAGCGCATTGAAAGATTGTGGGCAGAGCTCAATAGGGTGGTCTCGAACCATTTCATAAATCTTTTTAGTTTCATGGAGCAGCATGGTATCCTTGACTCTTTGAGATTCATCTATTTTGTCTACATTTTGTCTACATGTCAAGAATTGAATAAGCAACAGTAGAGTTCAGAAACCAATGGAATAACCATGGCCTCTCCACACAGAATGGGCAGACTCCACTTCAGTTGTGGCACACAGGTGTCATAAACAACATGGCACAACAAAATACAGCCGTTGATTCTATTTTTGAGCTACATGAACATTTTGGAGTAGATCATGGGGGACCATTGCCCGATATTCAGACTAGAAATAATGTCATTCCAGATATTGATGTAGGTATAAATGACACGGCACTTAATTTGATGCACCGCACATTTAATCCACTGCAAAATGATGGAAACCATGGCATCGATTTATTCTGCTCTGTAGTAACTTTTCTTGAACAATATCAGTTGTAATCTACAGAATTTAGTTTTTTGGAGCAAAATTTAAATTTTGAAAGCGAAGATAATCCCTAAATGTATAAAACTGAAATGTTCTGTCACTTTGTGAGAATACATTTCCAGTAATAAGATTTAAATGCGTATTGTATTTTATTTGAGGTTTAGAATGTATGTAAAGCTGAAATAAACAGTAGTGACAATACATTACTGAATCTCTCTGTTTTCACATTCTGGAAGGAGTACTTTTACAAAACGAGAAGTACAAATTCCAAGAGAAGATAAACATTGGTGTAGACCACCAGATTGAACCAGTAAGCACAAGAAAAAAGATAGTAAAACTTCCAACTGGGAAATTTATGGTATGAAAATAAACTGGATGTTGTGAGGTAATTCTAAACCTTTGAAAATTAGAATGGTAAAAGAAAAAAAGCCGGACAGTATATAATGCCCTGCAGGTAGCAATAAAACAAAGATGAGAATTTATCAAATTTTGAAAAGGAAAAAAAAAAGTAACAAAGATTACAACATAGAATGTGTTTGAATTCAACTTAAAATAACTTATTTTTTATGTTGACCATTCTCTCGTCCCTGCTAGTGCCCAGTGTTCCATTATATAACTTCTGAACAAAATCACTTTGCTAACCTGGACCAGCCTTAGGTTTTGCAAATAAATGTCTAAACTTTAAAGCAACATAACTATGTACTGTGAGAAATGTAATTCAAGCAAAAAAGTGTTTATGTTCTTCCAAATCCCTGGGTGTTCCCTAAAGCAAAGTCCATGCTTTCCTTAAGAGCCTCATAAGAAGTTATGAGCGGGAGTTTCAAACAGTTTATACATGTGTTGGCCATGGGGAGCATTCGTTTTGAGGAGCTTTCTTCACTGCCCTCATGGTTAAACTCGATGGATGGTGCTGGAGAAAAGCCGACTGGTGGTATCTCATTTGCTCCAGTTGCAAATACGAGGATGTTTTGAAGCTTTGATGATCCTTCCTCATCTGTGGAAAAAAATACAACTATTAATTGAGTTTCCATTTTGGTACTATTTGCCATTTACAGTTCAAAGTACATTAAAAAGTTGTGACGACTATGCTAGAATATTACACCGTACAGTTAAAACCAGATGTGTACATAGACTCTATCAAAGGACCCCAACATTGTATTCCTCTCTCCCCGAAATTATATCAGACAAAATGTTTCCCATTTTAGGTCAGTTGGGATTACCAAAATATTATATTTGAATTTGTTTTGTACCATTTCTGTATTACTTTTTTTTTTTAATTCACAACTTTTAATGCAACTCTGAACATTTGACTGAATTGGAAGCAAACCTGTGGATGTATTATTGGATAACACCTCAAACACATTGTTTCCTTGAGTGACATCAGGGAAAAAACAAAAAATTAAATTAAATGCTAAATATCAGGAAAAGAATTGTGACTCCCCATAAGTCTGTCTCAACCTTGAGTACAATTTCTTATCCCTGAAGTCGCCATATTCATCTGTTTAATTAAATGCAAGTACAGTATGTCCAGCCCACCAAACTGTATAGGAAAGAGATTGGTTCTGTCTTAAAGAGATTAATGTGTTTTGATCTAAAATGTCTGTATCAAAAGACAGAACAAAAGCATAAGACCTAATGAAGAAGGGGGAAGTTTGCAAATCTCATACCACCATCCCAAATTATGAAGTATGGGGGTGGCAGCATCACATGTGGCTGCTTTCCTGTAGGAGAAACAACATGGCACAACAAAATACAGCAGTTTATTCTGCACATCACAGAATAGATTGGAATATTGGAACATCTTAAATCATCACACAGGATGTCAAAGCTTACAAATGAGTCTTCCAAATGGAAAATGACTAAGCAAAAGAATTCATAACTTGGCTTAAAGACAACAATGTCAACGTTTTGGAGTAGCCATCACAAAGCCCTGATCTTAGTCCCATACTAATGTGTTGGCAAAGTTGAAAAGGTATGAGGAAGTAAGATGACCTACAAATCTGACTCTGTTAAAACAGTTCTGTCAGGAGGACTTGGCTAATGTTCAAGCAAAGTATTCTGAGAATCTTGTGCAAGGATACCCAAAATGTTTGACTATAGTCATACAGTTTAAAAGGTAATTCTACCGAATATTAAATAAATGTGTATGAACTATGAATTTAAGAAGAGTAAAAAAAAAATCTCATTATAAATAGATAACAGATACAATTTTGGTAACCTTAACTAAAATAGGAGATGTTTAATCTGATTTTAATGTCAGACAATGAGGGGGGAAAAAAGCGTGTTTTATATGAAAATATCTGTTTTTGACTCTATATATTGTTCACTTGAAGGAAATCTTGCATTTATAGCACATTACATTCTTCATACTGGAAAGGAATCTTGCAGATTCATAGATTTGTTTTTCAATTTTTTAAATCAAAACAGGAAAATTTGGGCTTTGAAAACTGCTATTTGATAATTTTTTGTTTTAATATAGTGTCAGAATCTTTTGTTTAATTACAAACCAAATGTGATGGTTTTAGGATATGGTCCACTGATCATATTTTCAAATGATGTGTGGCTATTTTTAAAGATACGTTAATGAGTAGCAATCATATAATATTAATAACAGCTACAGACAAGATGATAATATTAGCAAATTACCTTCTGCATCTTGCAGATAATCTCTTCACAAAGGAATAACTACATCTTCTGCTCTTCTTAGGTTACTTCCTTTGGGAGCAAGCCGAGGGGTGAAAAGGTCATCCATCATGTCAGCAGTTAATCGCTGTGGCTCATGGCAGAACAAAGAGCGAAAACTGTCTGGATATTGCTTAACAGCATCTAAAACTCCAAGTGTCTTTAGTCCTTCTTCAAACTTGTACAAAAATAAATAAGCAAACATTTACTCCCAGTCTCTGATTGATAAACTGAGCGGAGACGTTTTTGTATCATGCATTTAAAGAAATATTAAAACAAACTACACCTTTGAAAGGGGCCTTAAACCCTGTGAACAACATGAAACATCAGCAGGTCACGCAGGAGAAGATCTCGATCACTGATGGTTGTTAAGGGTCTGACACATCCTGCATTGGTCATGTAGTCTAAAAGAGGATCTGTGGCTCTCAGAAGCTCCTCCAAAGTAGAACTTTCAGATACCTAATACATCTTAACACAAGGGTAAACAGACAAAATCAAATAGGGATATGTTCTTCTTAATTCTTATGTACAGTAAAAAGTAATATAATTTGTGAGTGGATTAACCTTTTTCAGTTTTTCCTGGAGGTCTGCATCAGTTACATATTTTAAAGTAGGACAAGCCGCATTTGGACCTCCAACCAAGCTAGCGAAAAGGACTGGAGAAAGGGACCGTGGAGCTGGACCTCCATGGACGAGGCTAACAGCAATTGCCCTTCCAGCCAAAAAGTACTTGTCCTCCCTCATGGCTGTATAGTAAAAGAACAATTCTACAAATATGGTTTCAAACATAAAGATGTTGAAAAGAAATAACAAAAACTGAAGAATCAGAACAAACCTGTACTATTCATAGCTAAATTTTTGCTTTCATCTGTGCCTTCAAACATCGGAGACATGGACAAGGCTTCAATGAGTAAACGCAAACATTCTCTCCGTGGGCCACCCAAATCAATCGCCTCTTCATTTTTTCCAAAATCACCAGAGAATTTCACATTCATTGAGAAAAGTGGATTGTATGATACCCTTTTAAATCCACATATGGCTCCATCTAAAACTGCTGAACGACTGACATTGAATTTGCAGTGCATTCCAGTGTCAATATGTTTGGACAGCTCTTCCTGTATGTCCTTCACAGGCAAGCTCTTGGAAGAAGTTTCAGATCTGAAAATGAGGAGAAAAAATAATGGCTGGTCACTTATTTAAAGTACTCTCCAATCAGTTTGCAAAGCCTCAACAAGGTTACTTAATGTATTTTCATTTAACCCCAAATATTTAAAACGCCTCAAAATAGCTTATTCACCAATGTCTAAATATTCTACAACTTAAAATTACGAACTTGCAAAAAAAATTAAAGTGACCATTTATCAAGTAGATACTCACAAGTGAGTTTCAATACTGGCCAAAATGGCATGATTCATTTCTTCGTCATCAGAGGACAGATCAGAAACATTTGACATCACTGACAAATAGGTTGTGTAGTTGGAGCTTGCGTGTGCCGTTGGTTCATCTTCGCAGAGTTCAACAATGGCAGAGGGGTTGGAGTCTGTGGCAGATGACCTGGTGCTGATGGAGGTAGTTGGACTGAGTTGTAGTTGTAGCAGAAGGTGGGATATTTGGATTGCTGATGTGAGATGGGCAAAAGGTTGGATGGTGTACTGCTGGCAATTCTTCATCTGCACTCTCCAAGTCATTGTTGTAGAGGGCATTTTCTATTGTGTTGAGCTGTTTACTTCTAGCCAGGGCTCTTGTTGTCCGCAGAGATATTTGATATGCAGTCACATTTCTTACTTTAACATCTTCCTGTAAGATTTAACCAAGGCACCACATGGAAACCAAACGTTTTGAAATAATAAATGTATCCTTAACTCCCATGGAATGCTTCTCTGTAAAATTATCTTTGTAACAGAATATAGTAATATTTATTTCTAAGCCATCTAAAGGATCAATAACAATGCTTTAATAACCAAATGATGGAGCCAGGGTTGTTCTGAAGCAAAACTATTACTAGATGTCTTTAACATCCCGAGAAGCTCTGAAATGCTTTTAATATAAAATGTAAATTAAAGTATCAGTGTGTCCATAGACAAAACTACAGTAATATTTTTTTTCTCACAGAAAACAATACCATAATTTACAAGAAGAGTTTGTGATGGTCTGACATACAGAGCCTTTGATCTGAAGACCTTCTGGATCAGCTGGCCATTCAGTTGTTGACCCTCTTGGAGTTTGGGAGAGATGAGTTTATTTCCACAGCCCATGAGGATCTGAAGGCTAAATATGGTGTTTTTGATATTTATTAAAACCATACCTATTTTAACAATTTTGTACTTAAAATACAGTAACAGAATGAAACATTATAAATGTAGGATTACCAGACATTCCGAGGAATTATTAAACCAAAGCCATCTCTGATTTTCTGGATCACGGTATGATTGTCTCAAGACTTATGGAATTCAAAAGCACTCAGTATGTGACCGTTTTCATGCAAGTATTGCTTGAAAGGTGGCTTGCAAATCACTTCCCACATGGGATTTGGAAGGAGTATTACATCTTTATTAAAGCATTCGTGGTAATGGATACCTCTGGGTCTGAAAAACAATGAGTAAAAATTTTAATGTATTTAGTCAGTCAGTCATAAGAGAAATCCGATGATCAACAAAGCAAACTATGCATCTAAAACAGACAGAGAGCATTTAAATTTAAATAAATGAATTCTACAGTGTAATAGAGACCATCACAGTGTAATGACCACTCACCCTACAGACAGTGTCATTATTTGTATGTAACGTTATGCCAATTATCCAGACAGTTAGCTATATTCTCTCATCAGGAACAACAAATATTATGCACAATCTGTGCTAGCGATCTAAATGAAGACCAACAAAAATATTACCTTCTTCTCCTGTTAGTAGTCCAAGATCCAAAACATTGCTGGGCTTGGAAACGTGGAGCAACAGGAGCCACCGAACTTGGTCCTGTGTTGGTAGAAGAGTTTTCAGCATGAGGAGCATCGGAGCAATACTTTTGTCAGTGTTTACACAACAGTTAAGCTAGGTCGGGATTTGATGGCCGGGTTAATAAAATGTCCATTTTCTTTAGAAAACAAAATTTTTCTTTAATAAAAAAGCGGAATAAAGAAAATATGTTTTACCTTGATTTACTGTTGACACCGCCGAACTTCGGCTAGCTGCTCCAGCACGAAACAGAGATGCTAATTGTGTCTCAACTGAATCACTGCGGGCGGTCAAAGATGCTCTTTCGTTTAAGGCGCAGGTCACACTGCTTGTTGCATCCGGTGATGATAAAATACTATTTAAAATTGCGGCTGCTTGACCTATTCTGTCTTTACTCACGTTGCCATTAGACATGTTTCGCATTCTTCTCTGGAGCTCATAGTTATTGGCCGATAATTCGCTGCCACCTATTGGACGCTCTGTATTAAAGCAATGTCGCTCAGTTTGGGATCTACGCATGCGCGAGCCAACTTTTACCCCGCCTCTTCCGTGACAAGTTTACCTCTAACACAGACAAGTACAAGCCTCTCACTCACAGCACAATGAACTCTTACGCGTTCATGTATTGTCATTCATTCATTCTACTACAAATTACCTCATTCACTCTTATTAGTTCACACACACACATGTATACCTTCTCATTCAGCCTAGTATTAGTTCACACACACACGTATACCCTCTCATTCAGCCTAGTATTAGTTCACACACACACGTATACCCTCTCATTCAGCCTAGTATTAGTTCACACACACATGTATACCCTCTCATTCAGCCTAGTATTAGTTCACACACACACATGTATACCCTCTCATTCAGCCTAGTATTAGTTCACACACACACACACACATGTATACCCTCTCATTCAGCCTAGTATTAGTTCACACACACACACATGTATACCCTCTCATTCAGCCTAGTATTAGTTCACACACACACACACATGTATACCCTCTCATTCAGCCTAGTATTAGTTCACACACACACACATGTATACCCTCTCATTCAGCCTAGTATTAGTTCACACACACACATGTATACCCTCTCATTCAGCCTAGTATTAGTTCACACACACACACATGTATACCCTCTCATTCAGCCTAGTATTAGTTCACACACACACACACACATGTATACCCTCTCATTCAGCCTAGTATTAGTTCACACACACACACATGTATACCCTCTCATTCAGCCTAGTATTAGTTCACACACACACATGTATACCCTCTCATTCAGCCTAGTATTAGTTCACACACACACACATGTATACCCTCTCATTCAGCCTAGTATTAGTTCACACACACACACACATGTATACCCTGTCATTCAGCCTAGTATTAGTTCACACACACACACATGTATACCCTCTCATTCAGCCTAGTATTAGTTCACACACACACATGTATACCCTCTCATTCAGCCTAGTATTAGTTCACACACACACATGTATACCTTCTCATTCAGCCTAGTATTAGTTCACACACACACACATGTATACCCTCTCATTCAGCCTAGTATTAGTTCACACACACATGTATACCCTCTCATTCAGCCTAGTATTAGTTCACACACACATGTATACCCTCTCATTCAGCCTAGTATTAGTTCACACACACATACACACACATGTATACCCTCTCATTCAGCCTAGTATTAGTTCACACACACATGTATACCCTCTCATTCAGCCTAGTATTAGTTCACACACACACACATGTATACCCTCTCATTCAGCCTAGTATTAGTTCACACACACACACATGTATAGCCTCTCATTCAGCCTAGTATTAGTTCACACACACATGTATACCCTCTCATTCAGCCTAGTATTAGTTCACACACACATGTATACCCTCTCATTCAGCCTAGTATTAGTTCACACACACACACACACACATGTATACCCTCTCATTCAGCCTAGTATTAGTTCACACACACACACATGTATACCCTCTCATTCAGCCTAGTATTAGTTCACACACACACACATGTATAGCCTCTCATTCAGCCTAGTATTAGTTCACACACACACACACACACATGTATACCCTCTCATTCAGCCTAGTATTAGTTCACACACACACACATGTATACCCTCTCATTCAATCTAGTATTATTTCACACACACCTAGATTTGACATCTCATTCAAACAGGCATAGGTGTTTTAGTTATATGTGTGCATGCTTTTAATGTTATGTATGTGATATTCTAATGGTATATGTGTGTGATTTTAATCTTGTGAGTGTGTGTCACTGTGTTTTATAGTAATGTATGCAACAGTTTTAGTGGTGTGTGTGAAAGAAAAAATTGTTTCTGTCTTAAACGGCACCCCATATGAAAAAGTAGAGACTGACTTACTCTCTGCTTATATCAGTAGATACGAGTGCAGGTGCTGGAACAATGACTGTCTAAATATGGTAAAGCCGGAAAAGTGTATACGTGACTACATGTGAGAAAATATTGTAATCAAGGGCGCTGCCCATTTTCATGTGTGTTTTAATAAAAGCAATGTGCCCAGTGGGAAGCTCTGAAGTCGTCTCGGTGTGTGTCCTGATCACATGAGAGCTTCCCTGGTCCAGGTACTTTGAATAACATATAGCTGTCTCCGTGTGATTTATTCTAATGTGTGTAAATTCCTCCAGGTTATGGTGAATAAACGAACGCGCAGAAGGCCTCTTTAAAAAGGTTCTTCAACAATTTGGTGACCTCCGACGTGGACAAAAGGAGAGTGTGACAGACGGAAACTTCTGAGACCGGGCGCCCATTACATCTTTTTGAAGGTAGGCAGAGCCTATTGTATTAAATTCTGCCGATTGAATTTATGTACAGCCTAAATTAACCAGGTCTCAGTTGATTCTGAATGTCATTTTACTCTGCAAAACTGTAAAAGAGTGTGCGTTAACTTTACGTGTTAAAATGGAGTCAGATAAGAATTGCTGAGAGTGTCGCTTGTAGCTTGTCAAAATACGAAAGCTTCAAAGGTTAGAGGCCTTATTTAAAGCTGAAAAGAAATTTGTGAAGGGTTAGAGTCCCATCTAGTGGTCACACGGAGGAATTACACAAGCGACTGGAAGTGCAGTCAGAAATTTATGAAGGGTTAGAGTTCCATCTAGTGGTCACATGCAGGAATTACACAACTGACTGGGAGTGCAGTCGAATTTAAATCTTTGAACACACATTCTGACTTAAAAATGCGGTTGGATTTTTTATTATTTGAGCGAAAATGAAATGCATTTATTGAATATAGGGTGAAGTGGCTTGTAGTGGACTGTTTTTGCATATTTGTGCATATTTCCCGTGTGAGTGTCTGTCACTGACTGTTGTGTTGAATTGAGGAAATACGAGCTGGAATGTGTGTGTGTGTTTCTGACTGACGCTGGATGATTATTTGGGGTAAAATAAAAAGACAAAGTAGGGCTGGGCGATAAATCGATTTTATCGATTAATTCAAATTTGCAATTAATGAAGATTTAATTTTTGGGAAATCGGAATTTTTTTCTATCGCGCCAGTGAACTCCTCAGGCCTCTGTAGTTGAGTGACATCAGTAAACCTGTCTCTCGCAGAAACACCGAAAATGGCATCTAGCAAGGAAGACCTTGTTCCTAAAAAAGGCTCGACTTAATCAATTATATGGAACTGGTTCGGTTTCGCGACCACGGACTTGGAGCAACACATAGCACGTTGTAAAATCTGTTTAAAGCCTGTTGCTACTAAAGGTGGAAGCACTACGAATTTATTTCAACACTTGAAACTGAAGCACTCAGTGGAGTGGGAGAAATGCTGCTCTCTACGAAAAGCTCAGGACAGCAACAGACCAGAAATCCCTGCCAAGAGACAACCCACCTTAGGGGAATCATTTTCATACAGTGTTCCCTACGAAAAGACTGGGGCCCGATGGAAAGCGATCACGGATGCTGTCGCGTTGCTTATTGCCAAAGATACTGTGCCTATTTATACAGTGGAAAAGTCTGGCTTCATTCACCTGCTGAAAACTTTAGATGCAAGGTATGTACTACCTAGCCGGATATATTTTGCTGAAGTTGCCTTGCCCCACCTGTACAAATGCACATGTGAAAGGATTGCAACAGAGCTGGCGGCTGTAAGTTTTTACTCTGCCATAACAGACTTGTGGAGCCATATATGAGTTTGACTGCGCATTTTGTCGACGATGACTGGGCTCTACGAAGTGTCTGCCTACAAACAGCTTACTTTCCCGATGATCACAAAAGTCAGGTCAATGCCGAGGGTTAAAAGGACTGCTGGAACCTTTCCGAAGACCGACTCATTTGTATGACAACAGACAGCGGCACCAACATTATTAAAGCTCTGAAAGACATCGGGTGGCCAAACCTCCAGTGCTTTGGACATAAACTACATAATGCCATACGTAAGAATTAAATCTATATATATTTTGTAAATCTTATTTTGTATTTTATATACATGTCATACATAGCGTCTTTTTTGTCATTTGACATGCATTCATGGCCATTTTCCCACAGAAAATACACAGTACACTTAATACATAAGCAATTCATGTATTTTCATCAAATAATACATAATATTTATACAAAATGTATGTATATACATATGTACATGTACCATGTGAGTATGTGTGTGTCTGTGTCCCTACATCTGTAAAATAATATCAGAGAAAAAAGTAAAAATTGATCAGTAAGTTAATTGTAGCTTATTATAACAGTAAACCTGATGCATTTGTGTTTTCATTATTATACAGAGAATGGTGTGAAGGACCCACGGATTGAACGGCACATAGGGGATTGTAAAAAGGCTACTGCTGCCTTTTCTTACAGTTGGAAACAACAAAGAGAACTGAGTGAAGTACAGGCTGAGCTTGGTCTACGCCTGCATCAACTAATAACAGAGTCCCCAACTAGATGGGGTTCGCGTCAAAAATCGTCAAAATATCCTAAATCGATTAATCGGATTTGGTATAAAAAAATCTGAGATTTTATTTTTAAGCCATATCGCCCAGCCCTAAGACAAAGTACCAGATATAACTATCTGTGGTGCGGATTATAGAAGAAATGTGAATGTTAAGTGTTTTTGCTGATATTACACGGGACTGACTGTCACAAGCGCTGACTGTGTCTGTGTGTGTGTGTGTGTATGTCTGGGTGGCAGCCACCATTGCGGATTGAATAAAAGCATTGTGTTGTTAACAAAGGACAATACAGTGATAAGCGGATTTTATATGCATATTGTGAACCGTTATTTGAACATTTATTTCACAGGATTTTACACAACATGGAAGGTAAATTTCCAGACACAACAGCATGGATGGATTTAGAAACACAATTAAATAACATACAAGCACTGGTTCTCCAAACCAGGGGTAAAGAAGCTCAGAAGATTAAAAATAACATCAAAAAAAAGGTAAGACAAACGCTGAAGGCAGATGGAATTACTTTGACGGACAAGTGGAATTTAGGTGATTGGTTTAGAAAGAAACTGAACACAACGAAGAAAAACAAACAGGATGCAAAAGTTAAGTTGAATGACGCTTCTGTCTGGTTCAAAGGTAAGCACAACACAAACATACATAAATATGAAAAAGACGAGCGATTTTGGGGAGATATTCTTTTGATTTACCAGGGCGGAATTCACAGGATGCAGCTGAAAAAACCCAGAGAAGGAGACAAGAAGGAGGGGTCAAAATCAGCTCAGGGGATGGGCCCAGACACGCCTCCTCCGTATGCACCCTCCTCCAAGTACAGCTCCCTCACTGGTGCGCCCACACCACCCCCTTGTGGATTGTACCCCATATTGGAAGTAGAAAATGGAACACTGGTGGTGCATGGATTGGAAATTTCAAAAGAGGGGAATGAATCTGTCAGTGGAACTTCCAGATTATCTATGCCAGCATCTGATGGGTCATTTCAGGATGCAGAAAAAGTAGCCTTTCAGGACAGAGAGGTAAGAGAAAGACGGGAACACCATCAAAGAAGCCTGAGCAAAACAAATCCCTTTCGCTCACCACCACAAGAATCATGTCTAATTTCAGAGGCTTGGGGCACGGGGGCCAGGCTCTGGCTTACAAGGAGCAGGGACTGATCCGGAAGGTTCAGTGGCTTTAATGCTAAGTGGATCTTGGAGGCCAGATAGGGTTTTGTGTCCTAATCCTTTTCTCACACCCACACCTTGTTACACCTCTACCCCAGCTGTAGAGGTGCAGGAAAGCAGGCACAGCATGCCAAAGGAAAATGGAGAAGACAGAACAGATCCGCAGCAAAACCATCCTGAGGACGGATCCCCAAAACGCAGTCACACAGTTGGACAGTTAAGCGAACATGTACCCCGCACAGATGCAGCTAAACCAGAAGGCTTTAGTTATGCCCCAAAAACCAATTATCCCCTTTTACAGCAACAAAGCTCCGGAGCCCCCTGTAGGTATAAACGTTTCTCTCTGGGCGACATTACGGCTCTCTGTGACAAACTGCCCCCCATAACTGAAGGAGCAGCAGTGTGGCTCCAGACTTTAGACACCCTGACGGCAGGCACCACGCTAGCATTGGGAGATTATAGAGCAGTGGCAGGACGGTGCATGCCACACCACACATGTAGAGAGATTGAGAATACTGCTTACACCTCAGGAGCCCCGGATTCTGACTTCTTCACCCAGCATGTCCACTGGCTAGGTGATGCATTGAGAACAGCATACCCCATAACCAGGGGACGCACCATCCCTAAGTTTGAATGGGACCCTAAAATTAACCCCAGGGAATACCTGGACCAGTGCAAATCCATGTGGCAAACTCGGACAGGAACTAACCCAGCTAATGAGGGGGCACAGCGAGACTGGTTCAGAGATGCTGTCCTTAAAGGACTACCCCAACAGGTGAAGGCCAGTATGGACGACAATCCTGACATGCTTGGAGCGGACACTGGAACTTGGGATTGTCATCTGATTCACCACCTGTCCAAAATAAGAGAGGACCATAAGAAAGATGAGGAAGAACTTAAGACCCTGCAGACCCAATTGCTAAAAATGCAGTTAGCTGAAGCAAAGCAGAAAGCAGGAGAAAAGAAGAAAGACAATAAAACTCCCAAAATAATGTATGAAGGAGTACCCCATGTTTCACTGGCGCTCCACCCTGCTCACGAAGCCCGCGAACTGGGAGGAGTGTTAAAACGCTCCCTAGCTCTCACTGACTGGCATTCTTTATCCACACCCAATCTATCTTATTCCCCCTCATGTAACACCTACCGCATTACTAACATGTCCACAGACGTTGGCACCTTGGAACATGTGCAACTTGAAAGACATCATGGGAGAGAAAAAACAGATCATCCAATGGCTGCAGCTGTAGTTCAGAGCATGCCATCTTCACTTTGGGCAGAGGGCCCCACGGACGTGGGACTCATTCAGTGTTCTCCCATCACTTTCCAGCTTAACACTGACCACCCCATTTGGAAATCCCAGTACCCTCACAAACCAGCAGCCGAAAGTGGAATTTCTGACACCATAGAAGGCCTGTGGAACGCTGGGGTGCTGGAACCAGCTGACGGCTCTTCTTGGAACACACCCATCTTACCAGTAGAAAAGAAGGGCACTGGGAAATGGTGAATGGCCCACGACTTGAGAGCTGTAAATGCAGCACTGTCCACTCCTACAGTTCCAGTGCCCAATCCTTATGTTGCTCTTACCAATCTAAACCCCGAACATGCATGGTTCACCTGCATTGATCTGGCCAACGCTTTCTTCTGCCTGCCTCTAGCTGAGGAGTGCAGAGATATTTTTGCATTCACATATAAGTCAAACAGGTACCGCTACACTCGTTTGCCGCAGGGTTTTGCTCTGTCACCAGGAATATTTAATCAGGTCCTTAAGGAATCCCTCCAAGACTGTCACCTCCCACCGAACACCACATTGATTCAATATGTGGATGACATTCTTTTGGCGACACCAACTGTTTCTGAATGCTTGGAGGCCATGGCTGTGGTGCTCTCACACCTAGCTAAAGCTGGGTACAAGGTCAGCAAAGCCAAACTACAAATTTGCCGGAAACAGGTGGATTTCTTAGGCAGGGTAATCTCTCAGCCCGGGACAGGAATGTCCCCTTCACATCAATCTGCTGTCCTTTGTCATCCAAAACCGGTGCGGGTGAAGGACATGCTTTCTTTCTTGGGACTCACCGGATACAGCAGGTCATTTATTCCAGGATACACTGACCTGACTGCCCCACTCTGCGACTTAGTGAAGAAACAGGGCATGCGCCATTTGACAGCGCCTCTAGAATGGACAACAGAAGCAGAGGAAGCATTTATTGCTCTTAAAACCAGCCTTTCCCAAGCTGTTCACTTGGCACATCCAGACTACACATTGCCCTTTCACCTGGATGTTTCTGTAACAGCACACACCGCGAACGGAGTGCTGTTCCAGAAAAAAGGGGGAGTAAGAACAGTGCTAATGTATATTAGCGTGATGCTTGACAACATGGAACAAAGACACCATGAATGTACCAGACATGCAGCAGGGTTGGCAAAAATAATTAAAAAAACAGCCCATGTGGTGATGGGACATCCACTACACATTTTAACATCACATGGGGTAGTGGCATTTGTCAATTCCAAAACTTTCACACTCTCACCATTGAGACAACAGAGATTGAGTAAGGTGTTGGAGGCGCCAAATATCATCTACAGCCATGAAGGGATCAACATGGCAGACAGAATGACAGAAGGAGAGCCCCATGTATGCGCCGAAAAAGTTGAGGTAAGTGAGAAAATCAGACCAGACCTACAAGGAGAAGCACTGACAGAAGCAAGAAACCTGTACACAGATGGCTGTTGTTTTAGACATGACACAGAGGGTCTGAAAGCAGCCTATGCGGTGGTGGAAGACACAGGAACGAACTTTGTGACTCTTAAGGCAGAAGGGCTGACAGACACCCAATCAGCACAGAGAGCAGAGGTGCTAGCAGTAATAGCAGCCCTAGAACTAGGGGAAGGACAAAAAGTGAATATCTACACAGACTCAGCTTATGTCACGGGAGCAATGCACGTGGAACTGAAGCAGTGGATGAGAACAGGGTTTAGAACAGCAGGACAGAAACCCATTAAACATGAGCCAGAAATGAGAAGATTAGCTGAGGCCCTACTACTTCCCCAAGAAGTAGCGGTCATAAAATGCAAAGGACATGATAACAGCTACACTAGGGTGGCTCAAGGAAATCAAGCTGCAGACCAAGCAGCCAAAACCAAAGCTGGATATCTGCCCATACATATCTTGATGAACTCTGAAGTTGAATGGACACCAGAACCGACTCTGGAAGAGGTGAGTAGACTGCAAAAGGGGGCCTCACCGGAAGAGAAATCAGTCTGGAAGGCAAGAGGGGGAAGAAAAGACCAGGATGAACTATGGAGAAGTCCAGACGGACATCCCATCCTACCCCCAGGGTTGACCACAACAGCGCTGGAAGAAGCACATGGACCGGGACATGCAGGAACTGCACAAATGATGAAGAGTCTTGAGCACTGGTGGCATCCATACCTGAAACAGACGGTAGGTCATTGGATAAGCTCGTGTAGCACCTGCCAACAATTCAATGTGAGACCCACTCTGAAGCCTGCACCAGGTAAGTTCCCTGTGGACCCGGTAGCAGGTAAGAAAATCATCATAGACTACACAGACATGACTGAGAGAGTGAATGGGTTCAGATATCTTTTGGTGTGTGTGGATGCGTTGACCGGTCGGCCAGAGGCCTGGCCAGCAAAAAAGGAAGACAGCAAAACAGTGGTGAAGTGTCTGATTAATCACTACATCCCCAGGCACGGTTTTCCTGCGAAAATCAGGTCAGATAACGGCACACACTTAAAAAATGAAGAACTTAGAGAGGTTGAAAAGTTCTTGGGACTGAGACATTCCTTTGGAAAAGTGTACCACCCCCAATCTCAAGGGAAGGTGGAAAGGATGAACCAGACAATCAAAACTAAATTGGCTAAAATCTGTGGACAGACCAAAATGAATTGGGTCACAGCATTACCTTTAGCTTTGATGTCAGTAAGAAGCTCAGTGAGCCAGAGACATGGGTTGACGCCCCATGAACTGCAGACTGGAAGACCTTTTCCAGGCCCAAAAACCAGGTCACCTTTTTTGACTGAATGTGAACAATCTATGTCTCACCGTGATTACTATAGATCTCTCCACAGCTTGGTTGCAGCATTCTCAAAACAGGTGGCCGCCCAACCATCCGAGGTTCGAGCCACCACCTCTGACTCGGAGTGGATCCTTCTGAAAGTAATCAAACGGAAGTGGTCAGAGCCCAGGTGGACGGGACCATTCCAGGTCACAGAGATAACCTCACATGCGGTGAGGGTCAAGGGCAAAGGAGACACGTGGTATCATTGGAGCCAGTGTGCAGCAGCAGAGGCACCACTGAGATCGCTGCCAGAGGTCCAGCAGAACCTGAGGGACAACACCAGCACACCAGAAAACCTTTCTCACCCAATTCAAGGGGCAGAATAATCCCCTAGCGTTAATTTACACCTAAAGGTTAGTCTACACCTTAGGTGCACCATCAGATCAGTGGTCCCACCAATAGGGGCAGAATAATCCCCTGGTGAGACCACTTAGCTCCAGGTCAGTCTACACCTGTGAGTGAAGACCAGGACATCACACAGAAGAGGCGGGTGTGATTGAGCTTTCCTCTCTTTCACTGGCGGTCGTAGCTGCACTCCCACCGAAGAACTGAACACTCTGAACTTTCAAAAAAAAAAAAAAAAAAAAAAGGTATTTTGTGTTTCACCATATTGTTAATCCTTATCTTCCTTTGCAGGTACCTTTGAAAAGGATGGGAGGTAAAAATCTAGGACCCAGGCCCCTTAAGGGTTGGGTCACGGGAGGTATAGGTGTTTTATCATTTTTCATTGTCACATTGATTCTAGGTTTGTATTGTGAAGTTCCATTCCAGACATGCTCTGACAACCGCCAAACTGAGCAAATGTTCAAACGCACAACCAATAAGGGAAAAGCGGACTGGTGCCTGGCTAAATACGAGGGGGTAGAGCTTAATTATGTTTGTGGGGCCACCACCACCTTTTCTTTTGACCTCTGTCTGGTAGTAAATTGCGGGAATGGCGGAACCGGGTGGGAAGTTTATGCCATTTATTTATGCATGGACAAAAGATGGTCTAAGCACTGTAAACAACGGGGGGACTCCTGGCCCATACCCCTACCATGTGGCTCTTGGAGAGGGGTGACTAGTTGGACGGGCTTGAGATGGACTCCTGATAAAAAGGCAGTACCCGGTAATTTGACAATTATCAGCATCCAGCGCAGCACGCCAGGTGGAGCCATTACCAACGGACGTAACCCCCTTATGCTCTCCATGAACGTTGACTGCACTCGACCCTCTGTAGAGTATTTTACTCTTGCAGTATGGCAGTCAGGAACAGACACATGGGGACCAATAAAAATTAATTTTCGAACACCGTCTGTGCACCAGGACAACACAATTACCGTCCCACCGACAGTCAGGCCAAACAATAAACCCCAGGTGATGGAACTTGATTACTCCAAATTGAAACCTATAGAGGCAATCCAAATGGCCACAGGATATACCGAAGATAACCTTTGGCTTCAGTGGATAACACAAACAGCAAAAGAACAAAGTAGAGCTGAGTGTGTGGCCTGTGCCTCGGCCCGACCACATCTTACCACAGATCCCGCCCCTCTGTATCCAGAGGACACGTAGGGTTACAATTGTATGATACAACTAACTAAGGAGGCCACACCAGCTAACTGCGCCACACTAGCCAGCATTTTTCCTCCCATTCCCAATAACACCAAAACAGGACCATTTACCCCTCAAAAAGGGAATGGTACTTACACTTGTTTTAATTTTACTGCTCAGAACCCTGTCCCTGTGGGACAGATCCCCTTAGATTGGTGTAATAGGACCACTTCAGGCGCGGGCATTGGACGTTGGGCAAGATCAGGACTCTACTATTATTGCGGAGACCATAGACTGCTCAATAATATCCCACAAGAGACTGTAGGATTGTGTGCCATGGTTAGGCTACAGGCACCACTGGTCCTGATAAGACCTAATATAACATCTGCCACTACCACTCATGATAAGACCAGGGCGTTAACACGTAGAAGAAGAAGGCACGTCATGAAAAGGAGCGCAGGAACCTTTGACCTAAGTCAAGGCTCCCCCACTTACATTGATGCCATAGGAGTACCTCGGGGATTGCCAAATTAATATAAAATCGCGGATCAAATTTCAGCAGGTTTTGAAAATATCCCAATAATTGCAGCCTTTTTTCCGGTGACCCCAAATAAAAACGTAGACCGCATCAACTACATCCATTACAATGTTTTACGTCTAGCTAACCTAACCAGGGATGCAGTAGAAGGCCTGTCCGATCAATTGGCACCAACCTCCCTCATGGCTGTGCAAAACCGAATGGCATTAGATATGTTGTTAGCAGATAAAGGGGGCGTCTGTTCGATGTTTGGGAACACTGCACCTGATGGTTCCGTCTCAAAAGCTTTAGAAGGGTTAAAAACACTTTCAGCCACTATGCATGAACACTCAGGAATTTACAATCCGTTCGAAGAC
Source organism: Girardinichthys multiradiatus (assembly GCF_021462225.1). NCBI lineage: Eukaryota > Metazoa > Chordata > Actinopteri > Cyprinodontiformes > Goodeidae > Girardinichthys > Girardinichthys multiradiatus. Next base: position 16,063,602 of record NC_061795.1, read on the forward strand.
TGGATGACGGGCATGTTTGGACACTGGACAGGGTTGATTGTGTCATTGTTTATTTCCATTGCTGTTTTTGTAGCTATTATGGTTACCTGTGGATGTTGTTGTGTACCATGTATAAGATCTTTGATTGTTCGCTTTATTACTACAACCATTGAAGGGAAAACCGCACCTCCTCCTTCCCATATGATGCCTTTGCTTGCGGTGGATGCCAACAAGGAGGAGGACGAAGATTAACCCGTAAGAGTAAGTTACAGGGTGTCTGATATGTATTACTGTCTAGGGAGCAGAAGGATGGTAGAACATTATATTGGCATATTTTGACAGACTATGAAATAAAGCACGGATAGACACCCTCCAGTTAGAGGGGTGAAGTGGTGAAGTCTTAGGAGACTTCAAAAGGGGGAAATTGTGGACATATATTATGTGTGTGCATCATTATTATTATGTTCATAACCAGTGTGGGAAATTAAATGTATAACCTGTCTTAGTATAAGACATTGTGGCCTGCAGAATTGTTATTGCACAAACTTGGCCTTAAGTGTGATGAAGCAGAAAATACTGAGAGCTGAAGGAGTGTGTGAAAAAGTAGAGACTGACTTACTCTCTGCTTATATCAGTAGATACGAGTGCAGGTGCTGGAACAATGACTGTCTAAATATGGTAAAGCCGGAAAAGTGTATACGTGACTACATGTGAGAAAATATTGTAATCAAGGGCGCTGCCCATTTTCATGTGTGTTTTAATAAAAGCAATGTGCCCAGTGAGAAGCTCTGAAGTCGTCTCGGTGTGTGTCCTGATCACATGAGAGCTTCCCTGGTCCAGGTACTTTGAAAAACATACAGCTGTTTCCGTGTGATTTATTCTAATGTGTGTAAATTCCTCCAGGTTATGCTGAAAAAACAAATACGCAGAGTGCCTCTTTAAAGAGGTTCTTCAACACCACGCAGTTGCACACTGTTATTCTATTGGCTGGAATGGTTGCTGGGAGACAATAAGACTTTAATCTGAGAGAGAGCAAGAAAAATTCAGGGAGGCAGGGAGCAGGGAAGACAGACCTGAGATCACAGTTTTGAACCATGCAGAGAGCAAGTTTGCGCGTGAGAAAGAGGCAACCAGGAAGAGAAAGTATCTGTGAAAGAAGCATTCAATCTGAGCGTGCAACCAAGAGTGTATTTGAAAGAAAACAGAAGTTTTGAGTGCAAACAGAATAAAATCCTGCTCTTAAATCAAAAATTATTTTTGACAGGTAATTTCCAAAATACATATAGCATATCCATTTCTTGGCAAGCTTTAACTTCCTGGCTGACGTCCTGAGAAGGAATTTTCACATAATGTTCTTTCCTCATGATTCCCCCTATATTGTGCCACAGTCCCTCTTGCAGCAAACATCCTTCATGACACAGTTGGGATGGTGTTCTCAGGCTTCAAAGCTTCACCCTTTTTTCCTATAAGTGTAACAATAATTGTTATTGCCAAGTACTTCAATTCTAGTTTTATCAGAGCTCTATACATGTCTCCAAAAAGCAAGGTATTTGTCCATAAGTGAATTTGAAAACTGTAAATAGTTTTTTTGTGCTAATGCTTTATTAATAATGACCTCATTCTTTCTTAATGGCCTTTCAGCCCAGGTTGGTAAAGGACTTGTTTCACTGTGGATAGTGACTATATTATAGCTTCGACCATCATCTTCACGGGGTCATTTGCATTTGTTCTGGCGACACATTTCCCCAAAATATCTTCATCTCTGGTAAAAATGTAATCTCCATCCTGAATGGTATGATGGTTGGACTTTCTCATGGTATTTATACTTAAGTATGATCACATAAATAGAAAACATGGCACATTTAGACACCTGGAAGAGACACAAGGAAGAGATTGTTTAGGATGTTGCCTTAAAAACATCCACAGGTGTGCCTCCAGTTAGCTGAGATGCTATGAATTAAGTCATTAGAGGCTTAAGAAGTGTTGTGATTATTATTATGATTGTATTATTTAATATTAAAATCTTTACATTTTGCCCTGTAATAAACTGGTGACCTGTCCAGGGTGTACCCCACCTCTTCCCCGTAGACTGCTGGAGATAGGCACCAGCTCCCCTGCGACCCAGTGTGGAAGAAGCGGGTATAGAAAATGGATGGAAGGATGGATTTTAATGTTTTATTAAATAATGATCAGTCTGTTAAATGTTGTCTGGTGAATAGTAGCCCAATAAGGCGTGGTATTAGGACAATACTGAAAGGGATGAGCCAAGCTCTGGCATTACTGAACAGCAAAACTCTGCACACATGGAATAAATTAACACAATTTTTTAAAATACAAGAATTTATTAACAAAAACAAATTCAAGTCAACCTCCAACATATTTCAATCAACAAACCCTTTACTATACTAGAACATTCAAAACTAACAAACAAAACTAAAACTACCAAGCAAAGTGAAAGAATAAGGTAGACCAACTATATAAAATCTGAATAAATGAATCAAAGATGGTTAAAAACCATGGCCAATAAAGTGATGCAGCATTACTATTCAATGTTATTTATGTTTGAGAACCAAGGATTATCTTGAGGAATCTGGAAATGAGGTTAAGTTAGTCTTGGAACTAACTTAGGTAATGTTGGTACCTTTAAACCATGAATGATTTGCTGAATAAACCAACCTATTAGGTGACTAATTGTCAACAGTGATTAATTAGCTGTCTATTTAGTACAGTAATATTTAAGGAAATATTATCAAAGAAATATCAAAATACTGCAATGGACTGGCGACCTGTCCAGGGTGTACCCCACCTCTCGCCCATAGAGTGCTGGAGATAGGCACCAGCTTCCCCGCGACCCGCTATGGAATAAGCAGTAGAAAATGACAGACTGACTGGTATTAAAATAATATTTAAGGACAGTTTGGATAAAACCAACAACCTGTTTGGATAAATTACTCTTAACTGGTGTTTAATTAGCTACATTTAGTAAAAAAAATTATTTTCCTGTGTTGAAAACTAACAACCTTTCTGGATAAAGGATCCTTAACTTGGTGACAACAAAGCCTGCCGGCTCATGAGATGGCGGCAAGTCACGTGTTACCTTAGCCGTTAGTGGTTGGAGCTCACAGGAAACTAATAGCTTGCTACCACTCCTTTAAAGTCACACATTTACCCTTAAAATATCATTAATAAAAGGATTAAAATGCATAAGTGTTGACGCGCCTTATGGCCAATCTGTGTTTAAAAACCACTCTTTAAATAAAGTTGTCTTTAAAAATACAACACAGAACACATAATTAGCTTGAGTGAACCATCTGTTCACATAAGCTGAGCAACTAGTCTGCTAGCATTTAGTATATAGCTGAGGTTTCTCAACACAAACCAAAACCAAACTTCACGAAATAAACATTCATATTATTTCATCCTAATCTAATCTTCTCTGCCCAAACACCACCTCTTACGTGAACTGTGCTAAAGAAAAGTTGTCCTGTGGGCAACGAGATAAGAAGCGAAACCGTCCCGGTAATCCACATGCAGACTGAACAAAGGGACTAGCGTTGCAGCTAACCTCGGTAGCATATAGGGAGGGGAGGGGGGGCTGTATTCAGCTGGCCGAAGTGCGGTCCGATACCTCTCCGTCAGGTTGTGGGGGAAAACCGCTTCAATTGGAGCTGCTGTGGGGAGTTCTCTGGGCCACAAGTTGCTCCTGTAGGTCTCAGAAGAGAATATCAAGCTTGTCTCAATTACCAGCTTTTTATGAATGAATGCTGGGTACTCAAACAGCAAATCATTACTTAAATTTGCTGCATATAATCAACGTGATTATAGTCCCATTTGGATCCATTTGGAGCCTTACTCGCCTGCAAGTCTCAAGGCCTTTGGTTAACGTGTGGTCTTGTGCCTCCATTAGCCGTTGTCCTCTGCCGGAATGAGGGGGAAATGTGTCTTTGGGTCAAAGACTTCAGCTCTGACTCCTCTTCCTGGGCTGAGCTGGAAATAGATTAATGTGATTTATTTTGAAAGTACCAGAAAAGTTCATCCTAGCCTTTAATGCTGTAACCCATGGCTGGGGTCCCAACAAAAGCCAATACTAATCTGGGCTTTCTCTAATAGTTTTAAACACATAATAATATTAGTTGACATAAACGTCTGAATTTCAAAGAAGAAACAAAAAATCTCAATTCTCTTTCACTTTTCAGACATTTAGCTAATAGAATTATTTCAGGTAATCCTAATTGACCTAAAATAGGAAACGTTTATTCAGATTTATTGTTAGACCAAATGGTTAGAGAAAGAAATGGTAATTCTTATACAGTTTATGTAATAATCTGGATTACCTGTCCCTGTTGATTACCACACATAAATGTTCACATCAGCTTATCTAATAAAATGCCCAGAGGGCAATAAAGAAAATTTTACTTTTTTAAAAGACAACACTTAAAAAATTCTTTTCATTTTTTACAACTATTATTGTTAGTAGTGGTAGTAGTATTGTGTGAATGCTGTAAATCATTATTATTAACAGAAAGATTACTGTGAAGTAACCAAATTCAGACGTACACTGCTGTTGGAAACATTTAAAATACTTAATAGGGTCTGAATTGCTATGCTCAAGTTATGTTTAATAATGTGTGAAATAAAATATATTGTGTAACTTAGTGGCCTGCCTAACAGTGTGTTTGACTTAGATATAATTTGCCCGGCAACGATGAAGATATTTCTGTATGTGTCTGCAGATTTCTGTACGTGTCTGCAGGTAACAGTCAAAATTAGAATAACAGGACATGTTGTGCAAAGGTCGAAAAGTCAGTTGAATACCAGGTGCAAGACAACTCCGATATGAAAACAGACAGTTCAACTGACATCTGATAAAGTGTATGTTTTTTCTTTGCAAATGTATACGCCTTGCTTTTGAATAAATATAGGCCAAACTGGGGATGAAGTCAGAAGTGTTTGTGGTGATGCAGCTGGAGCGGTCCACTTCTCCCTGGCCAGGCAAAGAAACGTAACTGCGCACTCTTTGTGTTTTTATTTTTAATATAAAGTATAGGATAGCTTTTCCAAAACAAACCAACATGCAGGAGTTCTAAGTAACAACTCCAACAATTTGGTGACCCCGACGTGATTTTGGGAAAAGCAGAGAGATTCGGATAAAACAGAGATCCACCAACGGATATCTGACACCGGGTACCCATCTAAACTACAAAATAAGGTAAGCAGAACCTGTTTAATCAAACTCTGCTTTTGGCATTTTTCGATAGGCCTAAATGAAATGGTGTCTTATGTCCAAGTAAGTAGAAAACTCTGTTAAATTTATTAATAAGAGGAAATGTAGGAAAAAGTGAACGAGGTCAATAATAACAATAATGTTCTGAAAGAGGGTGGAGATTTTTTCCTGAGTTTGGCAACTCCACATGTTTTTTGACGAAAATTCATGATTTTGCTGGGTTTGAGGCCCGTAGTCTGGGAAGCTACGAATGTTGTGTGAAATATAAGTCAAGATTATACGCTGAGACCAGGAAAAAACAAAAGGGTGTGAATGCTGTGTTTTATGCGAGTTCTGCCTCGATAAAACCAGATTACAGATGTAATAATACACAAAGCACATGCTATAAGTCCTGTGAAGCACTGAATTACTGTGTCATATGAATCTGTGAGACCAGTAATGGTGAGAGCATGACTGTGAGTTATAAATGACATTTATAACAAGACCAGCATGAGAAAACTTTGAGATGAAAATAGGATGATTCAGCAAGACTAGTCATAACTGGACGGCATTTAGTGCATTCCAGAAAAAATAGAAGTTGCACAAAACACATAAAAATACATGAGCAGTTCACGGAAGGTATAATCTGTGATACAGACGTTGTCAGGAGGAGTGAGAAACAGTGTGAGTGGAGAGGAGCGCTGCGGTCAGCAAAACTCATTGCTGTTGTGTGAATACAGTTAATCTATCTGGCAAACTCGCGGTGTTAACAAGGACAGATAACTGTTTGCTGTTTTGTATGAATGACTAAAACACTTGTGGTGTCTTGAGAATTGATTAGAATAATTCTCAATTAGACCGGAAGCTCGGGACATAGCGTGCCATACGTTCCGGTTGGCCACAAGTGTGTGAAAGATGGACGGAGAGTTTGATAGGATGACTCAGGTTGGGGTGCAGAGGCACCGGTTATGTTGTCAGGCAGCTGGTGGAGCAGACTCTCACCGACTGTCTAGCCCCTACAGCTCCACAAGAAGAACAAAAAGACTTAATTTCTTTCTTATCTGAATCACAAGACTCTCTGTCTGTAACTGACCCAGCTTGCTCTGAAGCACTCTCTGTTGGCTCTTATACTCAAGTAAGCCCAGATGGGTTTAAGCTAAGAAAAATGCGAGAAATCTTGGATGGTGTAACAATTCCCATCCCAACTTTAACTCCATCTCAGCACCATCCCTCACCCCGTTCACCCTGCACAGATTATTCACCCCAAAGCATGACCATGGCAACACCTGCACCATCTAAGCAAGTAGGCTCAGTGACTGTTGCTGTGTATGGTGACTGGCGGCCTGATGCCACACTTCCTCATAGATTACTTCCACCACGAACATCTACGCCTTGGGCTTCACCCACTCCTAGTGTAGAATGTGAGGCCCAGGAAAATGATGAAGCCGTCTCAAACCCTGCATGAACCACCAGAAGACACACCTGAGCGCAGTGCCCCCCAACCAGAAACTCAAACCATGCAACCACGCGTCCTCCGTAAGGTGGCATCAAGAGGGGAGCCTGGGTTTTATAAAAAACAGATGCCCCTCCTTCATCAGCCTGGGTCCAGGGGGCAGCGGAAATATAAGCCTTTTTCCCTGGGGGATCTTACCACACTCTGCAATAAGCTCCCACCCGTAACTGAGGGTGCTTCTATTTGGTTGCAAACATTAGATTCTCTTAATGCAGGCACCACTTTAGCTCTAGGGGATTACCAGGCTATTGCAGCGCGTTGTATGAAACCACACAGCTGTAGAGAGGTTGAAGCGAGTGCTCGCTCCCTTCTCTTCCCAGACACACATCATTTCTGTCTCCATGCCCAAGACATAGGGGATGCGCTGAGGGAGCTATACCCTGTAACCAGGGGGCGCACCATTCCTAAGTTTGAAAAGAATTCCAACACTAACCCCAGAGAATATTTGGACCAATGTAAATCCATGTGGCAAACGCAAACAGGAACCAATCCAGATAGAGAAGGGTCACAGAGAGATTGGTTTAGGGATGCTGTGTTGCGGGGTTTACCCACTCAAGTTAAAACCAACATGGAAGATAATCCTGACTTGCCAGGATCTGACACTGGAACGTGGGACCGTCATTTAATTCACCATTTATCTAAAATAAGAGAGGAAAATAAGAAAGATGTGGAAGAGCTCAAAACATTACAAACTCAATTACTAAAAATGCAGCTAGCAGAGGCTAAGCAGAAAGCAGGAGACAAGAAAAAAGAAAATAAACCTACCAAAATAATGTATGAAGGTGCTGTGTCTCACCCACCCCAAGCTCCTCCATTTCCTGGTCATCAGGACACGTTTGCACAGTGGCCACTGGCCTCTGGTCCTCCTCAGGGACATGCTGGTCGCTTCCAGGGGCGGGGTGGGCCCAGGGGACGTGGATTCCAGCGAGGACCACCACGGAGGTTGAGTAATGCTGATGTATGTTATTACTGCGAGGAACCAGGTCATTGGGCTCGCGAATGTCCTTACAGGACTCCTCAGGGCAGACATGGACAGCACGGTCCTTTTGCAAAACCAGCAGCTCGCCCTTACAGAGAGAGAGGTGGTCCACCACGTGGAAGTCAGCAGCAGCAGCTTTCACTCCAACTGCCAGCCTGGGAGGAACCCAGTCTCCGGCCGGACCACCACCGAGGGTCCCCACAGAACCCCCCGGACAGAGAGATTGAGGACCCCTTACTGTCCGTGACGGTGTATGGACAAAGTCTTCCTTTTCTAGTGGACACTGGGGCTACATGCTCAACCATCAAACAAGCCCCTCCCAACACTCTCTCCACAAGGACTACCGATGTCATGGGGATTTCTGGGGCTAAACAGGTCCTACCTTACACCAAGCCCCTAAGAACTGAAATAGGAGGGCAAACTTTGAACCACAGTTACTTAGTGTCCGCAGACACACAGTAAATTTACTGGACAGAGACATGTTGATCAAAATGGGCGCAACTATTCTGTGTGGTTGTGATGGACTACAGGTGAACCTCCCTAATGGCACCCAACTTTCCTGTGGCAGCAGCATCTCCTTCTCATCTGGACAGTATTTAATCCAGCCCTTACCCGATCCTATGGCTGACATTTACTGGGTCCTGTTACACCCAGAAACCACAGCATATAGAGGTGTTCTCTCTTCTTTCCTTCTGTGGAAATCCTGGATCTCCACCCTGGCACACTAAATCCCTCCTCCGAACACCCTGTTTTATGACAGAAATAACTGTGAATGCTACCAGGAAAGCTTTGCTGACGAGCTGGAGGGTAAGAAGTGGGACATTGTCACCACTGACATTTATGTAGCTGCAGAGGGCGTTGTCGCCTCTGTAAAGTTATCCAAAGAATAGGAAGGGTGGTTTAAAATGTGGTCTGATGGCGTTCCGCACGTTTCTTTAGCCCTTCATCCAGGACATGAAGCACGTGAGTTAGGGGGTGTGTTAAAACGCTCCCTCTCCCTACAGGATTGGCACCTCTCTTCCACTCCTAACCTCTCCTATTCACCTTCAGGGAACACTTATTGCATTCTTAATCATTCCACAGATGTAGGCACCCTGGAACATGTACAGTTAGACAGACATCATGGTAGAGAAAAATCAGATCACCACTGGCAGCTGCAGTTGTACAAAAGATGCCCTCCACACTCTGGGCAGAAGGTCCCACGGACGTGGGCCTCATACACTGTACTCCCATTACTTTTCAGCTTACTTCTGATCAACCAATCTGGAGGTCCCAATACCCTCATAAACCCGCTGCTGAACTGGGCATTAAGGACACAATTGAGGGTCTGTGGAATGCCGGTGTAGTAGAGTCGGCTGACTCCTCCCAGTGGAATACACCTATTTTACCAGTTGAGAAAAAAGGAACAGGGAAATGGAGAATGGCACACGATTTGAGGGCCGTTAATGCAGCACTGTCCACTCCTACTGTCCCTGTTCCAAATCCTTATGTTGCTCTCACTAATCTTAATCCTGAACATGCATGGTTTACATGCATTGACCTGGCAAATGCTTTCTTTTGCCTGCCTTTAGCTGAAGAATGCAGGGATATTTTTGCTTTCACCTGTAGATCACATAGGTATGGATACACTCGTTTGCCACAGGGTTTTGCTCTCTCCCCAGGAATCTTTAACCAAGTTCTTAAAGACTCCTTACAGGACTGCCCACTTCCACCGCATACTACACTCATCCAGTATGTTGATGACATTCTCTTGGCCACACCTACTGTCACTGAATGTTTGGAGGCTACTGCTGTAGTTCTTTCACATCTGGCCAAGACAGGCTATAAAGTCAGTAAAGCTAAACTTCAAATCTGCAGAAGACAGGTGGACTTCTTGGGCAGGGTGGTCTCACAGCCAGGGACCGGTATGTCCCCTGCACATCAATCTGCAGTACTTTCTCATCCCAAACCATTACTCATGAAAGACATGCTGTCATTTCTGGGCCTTACGGGTTACAGCAGATCATTTGTCCCCGGCTACACTGATCTCACAGCTCCCCTTAGAGACCTAGTGAAAAAACAGGGCATGAGAAATCTCACTGCCCCCTTGGAATGGACCAGAGAAGCTGAAGAAGCTTTTATCACTCTCAAAACAAGCTTATCCCAAGCTGCACACTTGGCACACCCTGACTACACGTTACCATTTTATTTGGATGTTTCTGTAACAGCACACACAGCCAATGGTGTGCTGTTTCAGAAAAAAGGGGGTACTAGGACTGTCCTTATGTACATAAGTGTAATGCTGGACAACATGGAACAAAGACATCATGAATGCACCAGACATGCAGCAGGGATGGCTAAAATAATCCAGAAAACAGCCAATGTAGTTATGGGACACTCTCTTCATATTCTCACATCACATGGAGTGGTGGCTTTTGTCAACTCAAAAACATTCACACTATCACCACTGAGACAACAGAGACTGAGCAGGGTGCTGGAAGCTCCTAACATCACATACACACATGAAGGCATAAACATGGCAGACAGAATGATGTCAGGAGAATCACATGTCTGTGCAGAAAAAGTTGAGTTTAATGAAAAAATCAGACCAGACCTACCAAGCACATCTCTGACAGATGCTAGAAATCTGTATACAGATGGTTGCTGTTTCAGACATGACACAGAAGGACTTAAAGCAGCTTATGCAGTGGTGCAGGACACAGGGTCGGACTTTGTGACAGTGAAAGCGGAAAGACTGACAGACACACAATCAGCACAGAGAGCAGAAGTTTTGGCAGTAATAGCGGCCCTAGAATTAGGAGAAGGATAGAAAGTAAACATTTACACAGACTCAGCATATGCCACAGGAGCAGTGCATGTGGAACTAAAGCAATGGTTGAGAACAGGGTTTAGAACAGCAGGACAGAAACCCATCAAGCATGAACAGAAAATGAGAAGGTTGGCTGAAGCATTGTAACTACCACAGGAGGTGGCGGTTATTAAATGCAAAGGGCACAACAATAGTAACACCAGAATAGCACAGGGCAACCAGGCGGCCGACCAGGCGGCAAAGCAGTGCGCTGGTTACCAACCTAGAAACATATTGTTGTGTTCAGAGGTAGGGTGGACACCAGAACCCACCCTGGAGGAAGTGGGGAAACTACAAAAGGGGACCTCACCAAAAGAAAAGTCAGTTTGGAAGGCGAGAGGAGGCAGTGAGAACCAAAATGGACTTAGGAGGAGTCCAGACGGACGTCCAATCCTGCCACCAGGGCTCACTACAGAGGCCTTGGAAGAAGCCCATGGCATGGGGCATGTAGGGACCACACAAATGATAAAAAATCTCAAACACTGGTGGCATCCTTATTTGAAACCAATGGCAGTGCATTGGATAAACTCATGTGAAATTTGCAGACAGTTCAATGCCAAACCTACCCTGAAGCCAGCGCCAGGGAAATTCCCAGTGGATCCTATTGCAGGGAAATAAATCATCATTGACTATACAGATACAGGTCCTTCTCAAAATATTAGCATATTGTGATAAAGTTCATTATTTTCCATAATGTAATGATGAAAATTTAACATTAATGTATTTTAGATTCATTGCACACTAGCTGAAATATTTCAGGTCTTTTATTGTCTTAATACGGATGATTTTGGCATACAGCTCATGAAAACCCAAAATTCCTATCTCACAAAATTAGCGTATCATTAAAAGGGTCTCTAAACGAGCTATGAACCTAATCATCTGAATCAACGAGTTAACTCTAAACACCTGCAAAAGATTCCTGAGGCCTTTAAAACTCCCAGCCTGGTTCATCACTCAAAACCCCAATCATGGGTAAGACTGCCAACCTGACTGCTGTCCAGAAGGCCACTATTGACACCCTCAAGCAAGAGGGTAAGACACAGAAAGAAATTTCTGAACGAATAGGCTGTTCCCAGAGTGCTGTATCAAGGCACCTCAGTGGGAAGTCTGTGGGAAGGAAAAAGTGTGGCAGAAAACGCTGCACAACGAGAAGAGGTGACCGGACCCTGAGGAAGATTGTGGAGAAGGGCCGATTCCAGACCTTGGGGGACCTGCGGAAGCAGTGGACTGAGTCTGGAGTAGAAACATCCAGAGCCACTGTGCACAGGCGTGTGCAGGAAATGGGCTACAGGTGCCGCATTCCCCAGGTCAAGCCACTTTTGAACAAGAAACAGCAGCAGAAGCACCTGACCTGGGCTACAGAGAAGCAGCACTGGACTGTTGCTCAGTGGTCCAAAGTACTTTTTTCGGATGAAATCAAATTCTGCATGTCATTTGGAAATCAAGGTGCCAGAGTCTGGAGGAAGACTGGAGAGAAGGAAATGCCAAAATGCCAGAAGTCCAGTGTCAAGTACCCACAGTCAGTGATGGTCTGGGGTGCCGTGTCAGCTGCTGGTGTTGGTCCACTGTGTTTTATCAAGGGCAGGGTCAATGCAGCTAGCTATCAGGAGATTTTGGAGCTCTTCATGCTTCCATCTGCTGAAAAGCTTTATGGAGAGGAAGATTTCATTCTTCAGCACGACCTGGCACCTGCTGACAGTGCCAAAACCACTGGTAAATGGTTTACTGACCATAGTATCACTGTGCTCAATTGGCCTGCCAACTCTCCTGACCTGAACCCCATAGAGAATCTGTGGGATATTGTGAAGAGAACGTTGAGAGACTCAAGACCCAACACTCTGGATGAGCTAAAGGCCGCTATCAAAGCATCCTGGGCCTCCATAAGACCTCAGCAGTGCCACAGACTGATTGCCTCCATGCCACGCCACATTGAAGCAGTCATTTCTGCAAAAGGATTCCCGACCAAGTATTGAGTGCATAACTGTACATGATTATTTGAAGGTTGACGTGTTTTGTATTAAAAACACTTTTCTTTTATTGGTCGGATGAAATAGGCTAATTTTGTGAGATAGGAATTTTGGGTTTTCATGAGCTGTATGCCAAAATCATCCATATTAAGACAATAAAAGACCTGAAATATTTCAGTTAGTGTTCAATTAATCTAAAATATATGAATGTTAAATTTTCATCAGGACATTATGGAAAATAATGAACTTTATCACAATATGCTAATATTTTGAGAAGGACCTGTATAGTATGGGATATTTATGGGATATTTAAGTTAAGTTCATATAGTTAAGTTGTAGATCAGAAGAATTGAATGCAAATGTAAATGAGTAAGGGTATATACTCCGTTAAATAACTTATTGAGATATCACATCAAGCATATTCTCATTTATTTTAAGACGGTTTATTTTCATGCTGTATACTGAAAAGAAATCATGTTTTACCTATAAAAGCTGATGATCTACATTATGAAACATACACAGGCATATCCTTGAACCCTGCGGAGTAAGAACTCCACATTCTTCATTTATTGCTTTTGCATGTCCGTACATGACATTTTCTTTTCTACGTTTAGTTGCCAGTTTCGACTGTTTCAACAAGCTTCCCAAGCTATTATTTGCATAAATTTTTCCTCTTTGAAGGGAAATATACACATAGACAGAAACACACTCACACAACTGGCGGATGGATTGGGGAAGCATAAATCATTAAAAATTAAACCTAAATAAATCAAGCATTCAGCTGATTGCGATGTTATTTTGTACACAGCATATGTTCATAATATGCTGCGGTCATATGTCTTGATTGTGGTCTGCATGGAAGAAAAATTCATTTTTCTTCTCTGCTCGCATACAGAACGGTCTTCAGCTCTATGAAATGTGATCAGAATCACAAAAATGATGAGCAATAAGCACAGATAATAGGAACCAACTGACAATGATGTGGAAGAAACACTGATGGGAAAAGAAGGATGTTTGTAATTTCCTGTGATTATTAGAACTAGGAATTAATATTGAACAAGAATAAAAAAAACAAAAAGTTTCTACAGTTGAAATCCAGGGAAACACTATCTCACATTAAATCAGTTTAAACTTTTCTTGTTTTTGGTCAGTTAAGATTAAAACAACTAATTCTATTTGCCATGGTATCACTGTGCTCAATTGGCCTGCCAACTCTCCTGACCTGAACCCCATAGAGAATCTGTGGGATATTGTGAAGAGAACGTTGAGAGACTCAAGACCCAACACTCTGGATGAGCTAAAGGCCGCTATCGAAGCATCCTGGGCCTCCATAAGACCTCAGCAGTGCCACAGGCTGATTGCCTCTATGCCACGCCGCATTGAAGCAGTCATTTCTGCAAAAGGATTCCCGACCAAGTATTGAGTGCATAACTGTACATGATTATTTGAAGGTTGACGTTTTTTGTATTAAAAACACTTTTCTTTTATTGGTCGGATGAAATATGCTAATTTTGTGAGATAGGAATTTTGGGTTTTCATGAGCTGTATGCCAAAATCATCCGTATTAAGACAATAAAAGACCTGAAATATTTCAGTTAGTGTGCAATGAATCTAAAATATATGAATGTTAAATTTTCATCATGACATTATGGAAAATAATGAACTTTATCACAATATGCTAATATTTTGAGAAGGACCTGTACAACACGATGCTGCCACCCCCATGCTTTATGGATGTGGTGGGCTCAGGCTTTCCAATGATGATCATTATGAATATTTGTAGACTGTAATCTGGCTTTTTATGGCTTTTATCTCAGTGTATGTAAAGTTTGAGGTAAGTAAAAAAATATCTCTTAGTATTCTGGCATTTAGTAAGCAAAAATAATTTTTGCAATCTTAGAAAGTTAGAAAGAAACGTTTTAGTCAGGTTTAATCCCAAACAGTATTATTTTGTAATAATAATACTGTTTGTAAATATGTAATAATACTGTAGTAAATATTTTGAGAAGGACCTGTATGACTGAAAGAGTGAATGGGTTCAGATATCTGTTGGTGTGTGTGGATGCATTTACAGGCTGGCCAGAAGCCTGGCCCACAAAGAAAGAAGACAGCAAGTCTGTGGTAAAGTGTTTGACAAATCATTACATTCCCAGACATGGTTTTCCAACCAAGATAAGATCAGACAATGGCACCCACTTCAAAAACGAGGAACTCAGAGAAGTGGAAAAGTTTTTGGGGCATCAAACATTCCTTTGGGACGGTGTATCATCCACAGTCCCAGGGAAAAGTGGAAAGAATGAATCAGACACTCAAAACCAAAATTGGCTAAAATCTGTGCACAGACTAAAATGAATTGGGTCAGCTTTGCCATTAGCCTTGATGTCTGTAAGAAGCTCTGTGAATCAGAGGCATGGTCTGACTCCACATGAACTGCAGACAGGGAGACCATTTCCAGGTCCCCAAACCAGGTTACCTTTTCTAAATGAATGTGAACAGTCTATGTCTCATCGTGATTATTACAGATCTCTCCACAGTCTTGTTGCAGCATTCTCCAAACAGATTCCAGCGGAACCAGAGACCAGAGCCGGCACCACCACATCGGAAGCTGAGTGGGTCTTGCTGAAGGTGATCAAAAGGAAGTGGTCAGAACCCAGGTGGACCGGTCCATTCCAGGTCACAGAAATAACCTCAAACGCGGTGAGACTCAAGGGTAAAGGTGATACCTGGTACCACTGGAGTCAGTGTGCGACAACAGAAGCTCCACAGAGATCCCTCGCTGAGGTGCAGGAAAACCTAAGAGAAAACACCGGGAAGGAAGATCAAATTTTTCACACAACAGAAGAGGCAGAATAATCCCCAGGTGTGAGAACGCAAAGATCTAGGTCAGTCTAACCTGAGAGCTGAAGAGAAGAAAGAACATCAGGAGAAGAAGCGGTAGTGATTGAGTTTCCCTCTCTCTGAAAGTGGTAGAGTTTTCCCTCCCACTTGTAAAATACTGAATTAAAAAACAAAACAAAAACAAAAACAGAACTAAAACTTTTGTATCTCTATTAATTTCTTTTTTGCAGGTATCAAAGATTATATTACTCACAAGTATTACCAGGAATAATCATGGGGAGCCAAAGGGTAGGACCAAAACCCTCTAAGGGTTGGGTCATGGGATTTTTGTGTGTCATATCTTTTTGCATTATTACAGTGATTTTGGGTTTGTTTTGTGAACTTCCATTCCAGACATGCTCTGACAGCCACCAAACTAAGCAAATGTTCAAACGCGCAACCAATAAGGGAAAAGCGGACTGGTGTATGGCTAAAATCGAGGAGGTAGAGCTCAATTATGTTTGTGGGGCCACCACCACCTTTTCTTTTGACCTCTGTCTGGTAGTGAATTGCGGGAATGGCGGAGACGGGTGGGAAGGTTATGCCATTTATTTATGCATGGGCGAAAAATGGTCTAAGTACTGTAAACAACGGAGGTACTCCTTGCCCAGGCCCCCACCATGTGGCTCTTGGAGTGGGGTGACTAGTTGGATGGGCTCTGGATGGACTCCTGATAAAAAGGCAGTACCCAGTAATTTGACAAATATCAGCATCCAGCACGGCACGCTAGGTGGAGCCATTACCAACAGATGTAACCCCCTTATGCTCTCCATGCGCGTTGACTGCACTCAACCTTCTGTAGAGTATTTTACTCTTGCAGTATGGCAGTCAGGAACAGACACATGGGGACCAATAAAAGTTCATTTTCGAACACCGTCTGTGCACCAGGACAACACAATTAGTAAGTTAGGCCAAAAAATAAACCCCAGGTGATGGAACTTGATTATTCCACATTGAAACCTATAGAGGTAATCCAAATGGCCACAGGATATGCCGAAGATAACCTTTGGCTTCAGTGGATAACACAAACAGCAAAAGAACAAAGCAAAGCTGAGTGTGTGGCCTGTGCCTCAGCCTGACCACATCTTACCACCGATCCCGCCCCTCTGTATCCAGAGGGTACAGAGTGCGCGTTGACTGCACTCATCCTTCTGTAGAGTATTTTACTCTTGCAGTATGGCAGTCAGGAACAGACACATGGGGACCAATAAAAGTTCATTTTCGAACACCGTCTGTGCACCAGGACAACACAATTACCATCCCACCGACAGTTAGGCCAAAAAATAAACCCCAGGTGATGGAACTTGATTATTCCACATTGAAACCTATAGAGGTAATCCAAATGGCCACAGGATATACCGAAGATAACCTTTGGCTTCAGTGGATAACACAAACAGCAAAAGAACAAAGCAAAGCTGAGTGTGTGGCCTTTGCCTCAGCCTGACCACATCTGACCACCGATCCCGCCCCTCTGTATCCAGAGGACACGTGGGGTTATAATTGTATGATACAACTAACTAAGGAGGCCACACCAGCTAACTGCACCACACTAGCCAGCATTTTTCCTCCCATCCCCAATAACACCAAAACAGGACCATTTACCCCTCAAAAAGGGAATGGCACTTACACTTGTTTTAATTTTACTGCTGAAAACCCTAAAATCAATGTGGGACAGATCCCCTTAGATTGTTGTAATAGGACCGCTTCAGGCGGGGGCATTGGTCGTTGGGCAAGGTCAGGACTCTACTATTATTGCGGAGACCATAGACTGCTCACTAATATCCCACAAAAGACCGTAGGATTATGTGCCATGGTTAGGCTACAGGCACCACTGGTCCTGATAGGACTTTATATAACATCTGCCACGGCCACTCATGATAAGACCAGGACGTTAACACGTAGAAGAAGAAGGCACGTCATGAAAAGGAGCGCAGGAACCTTTGACCTGAGTCAGGGCTCCCCCACTTACATTGATGCCATAGGAGTACCTCGGGGAGTGCCAAATGAATATAAAATCGCAGATCAAGTCTCAGCAGGTTTTGAAAATATCCCAATAATTGCAGCCTTTTTCCCGGTGACCCCAAATAAGAATGTTGACCGCATCAACTACATCCATTACAATGTTTTACGTCTAGCTAACCTAACAAGGGATGCAGTAGAAGGCCTGTCTGAACAATTGGCACCAACCTCCCTCATGGCTGTGCAAAACCGAATGGCATTAGATATGTTGTTAGCAGAAAAAGGGGGCATCTGCGCGATATTTAGAGATGTGTGTTGCACTTTTATTCCCAACAACACTGCACCGGATGGTTCAGTGTCAAAGGCTTTAGAGGGACTTAAGACCCTATCCGCAACCATGCATGAACATTCTGGAATTGATAATCCCCTTGAGGAGTGGATGACGGGCATGTTTGGACACTGGAAGGTAGGGCTGGGCGATAAATTGATTTTATCGATTAATTCGAATTTGCAATTAATGAAGATTTAATTTTTGGGAAATCGGTATTTTTTTCTATCGCGCCAGTGAACTCCTCGGGCCTCTGTAGTTGAGTGACATCAGTAAACCTGTCTCTCGCAGAAACACCGAAAATGGTATCTAGCAAGGAAGACCTTGTTCCCAAAAAAGGCACGACTTCATCAATTATATGGAACTGGTTCGGTTTCGCGACCACGGACTTGGAGCAACACATAGCACGTTGTAAAATCTGTTTAAAGCCTGTTGCTACTAAAGGTGGAAGCACTACGAATTTATTTCAACACTTGAAACTGAAGCACTCAGTGGAGTGGGAGAAATGCTGCTCTCTACGAAAAGCTCAGGACAGCAACAGACCAGAAATCCCTGCCAAGAGACAACCCACCTTAGGGGAATCATTTTCATACAGTGTTCCCTACGAAAAGACTGGGGCCCGATGGAAAGCGATCACGGATGCTGTCGCGTTGCTTATTGCCAAAGATACTGTGCCTATTTATACAGTGGAAAAGTCTGGCTTCATTCACCTGCTGAAAACTTTAGACGCAAGGTATGTACTACCTAGCCGGAAATATTTTGCTGAAGTTGCCTTGCCCCACCTGTACAAATGCACATGTGAAAGGATTGCAACAGAGCTGGCGGCTGTAAGTTTTTACTCTGCCATAACAGACTTGTGGAGCCATATATGAGTTTGACTGCGCATTTTGTCGATGATGACTGGGCTCTACAAAGTGTCTGCCTACAAACAGCTTACTTTCCCGATGATCACAAAAGTCAGGTCAATGCCGAGGGGTTAAAAGGACTCCTGGAACCTTTCCGAAGACCGACTCATTTGTATGACAACAGACAGCGGCACCAACATTATTAAAGCTCTGAAAGACATCGGGTGGCCAAACCTCCAGTGCTTTGGACATAAACTACATAATGCCATACGTAAGAATCAAATCTATATATATTTTGTAAATCTTATTTTGTATTTTATATACATGTCATACATAGCGTCTTTTTTGTCATTTGACATGCATTCATGGCCATTTTCCCACATAAAATACACAGTACACTTAATACATAAGCAATTCATGTATTTTCATCAAATAATACACAATATTTATACAAAATGTATGTATATACATATGTACATGTACCATGTGAGTATGTGTGTGTCTGTGTCCCTACATCTGTAAAATAATATCAGAGAAAAAAGTAAAAATTGACCAGTAAGTTAATTGTAGCTTATTATAACAGTAAACCTGATGCATTTGTGTTTTCATTATTATACAGAGAATGGTGTGAAGGACCCACGGATTGAATGTGCCATAGGGGATTGTAAAAAGGCTACTGCTGCCTTTTCTTACAGTTGGAAACAACAAAGAGAACTAAGTGAAGTACAGGCTGAGCTTGGTCTACCCCTGCATCAACTAATAACAGAGTCCCCAACTAGATGGGGTTCGCGTCAAAAATCGTCAAAATATCCTAAATCGATTAATCGGATTTGGTATAAAAAAATCGGAGATTTTATTTTTAAGCCATATCGCCCAGCCCTACTGGAAGGGTTTGATAATGTCTTTGTTCATTTCTATTGCTGTGTTTGTAGCTATTATGGTGACGTATGGGTGTTGCTGTGTGCCATGTATCCGTTCTCTGGTGGTAAGATTTATCACCTCCACTATTGAAGGGAAGGCTTCTCAGCATCCCACCATGATGCCACTGCTAGAGGTAGACGGTGATGATGAGGAGCAGGAAGGCATGCTGAAGATTTAAAGTTGCTTAAAATATAATATGCGGGCATTTTAGGGTGAAGTCTTATTAACTCCAACACGGCAAATTGACATTATGTTATTTTTATTGGTGTTTCTCGGCCAAAAAGTGTTTCTGGAATTTCTCCAACGTTTGTCAGTCTTTCTCCACTCGTGTAGGCGTCCCTGGGCGCACCCACGCCGATAGAGACAGACTGAATACCTGATCGACGTGGTCACAGTGGGCGTTCCCACCGTTAATCGTCTTTTACGTTGCTCTGCGGATCGTTATTATCAGCAGATCACAGGCACCAGCAGCGCCACGCTGACTAACTATCGAGCCTTAGGGAACACAGAGCAGAACAGCATGCATAGGTAGGAGGCGGCGTGGTTCCCAAGTATGCATGAGCTTAGCTTAACACCCCAGAATCTAAAGTTTTTGTAGTTGCATGAATAACACGAGTTTTGTTTAATGGAATTAATACACTTTTTACGCGTAAAATCTTATGCAAAACAACTGTCAGGCTGCAGAAAACATGTGATCAGTTTGTAACAATTTGCATTGACAAACATTACATAGCATGGCTTTTTAAAGAAGGTATTAATGAAGGCATACGTGTAAAACTGAAAATTTCATAAAAACAGAACATTTCATTAAACTTCATTGATTTAAACCAGTGCATGCGGATGTGAGTGAGAGAGCCCCTTTCACATCCCTCTATACCTCATGAGTGATGTAGGGTTGTCCTGCAGAGGAAAATATTCTATTGACTTGTGCAGAACCAGGCTTTGGACAAGCAGCAGTCTTTACTTCACAGTCTCATCAGACTGCTGCTGAGGGTTGAGAAACAATGAAAGTCAGCAGATTGGTGGAGCCACAAATCACGCATTCCTGGAAAAAGGCAAAGACAGAGAAAGGTTCAAAGGGAAAGAGCTCAACAGTGCTGCAGCCAAATTGCTCATGTTGCATCAAGGCCTGAATGAAAAGTTATGACTGTGTAGTGACTGCTTTCATAGTAACTTCCTTAAGATTCAGATTTTGCTGTTATTGGATGGTGATGGAGTTGTTCCCAGAAACTCCTGCGTGCTCGTTTGTTTTGGTAAAGCTAAGTCCTATGCTATACTGTTTTAGTAAAACTTAAATAATAAAAGGAAACACAGTTTCTTTCACCTGGCCGGGGAGACGTGTCAGCTGAGTCACTAGAGCACTTCTGACTTTTCCTCCCCAAAGACAGGGTTTTTATTCAAAAGCAAGGCGTGTACAATTACAAAGAAAAACACATATTTTTAACTGAGTGTCTGGTTGAACTCTTACACCTGGCATTCAGCTGTCTGTTCAGACCTTCACAACATTCCTGTTATTCTACTTTTGGCTGTTATCTCAGACATGTACAGAAATATCTTCACTGTTGCCAGGCTGACCTCAGCCAAGTCAGACACAAACACACACACACACCTGTTTTGAGCAATCCACTAAGTTCCTGTTCTTTGGATAACTGTACAGAGGCGACAACGCCTTCTGGAGCTACATAAATGTCAGTGGTGACAATGTCCCACGTCTTACCCTCCAGCTCATCAGCAAAGCTTTCCTGGTAGCATTCACAGTTATTTCTGTCATAAAACAGGGTGACATGCGGCAGGTCAGGGGGAGGAATATAGGGTGCCAGAGTGGAGATCCAGGATTTCCACCGAAGGAAGGAAGAGAGAACACCTCTGCACGCTGTGGTTTCTGGGTGTAGCAAGACCCAGTAAATGTCAGCCATAGGATCGGGTAAGGGCTAGATTAAATACTGTCCATGTGAAAAGTGTGTGTTGCTGCCACATAAAAGTTGGGTGCCATTAGGAAGATGCACCTGCAGTCCGTCTGAACCACACAGAATGGTTGCGCCCATTTTGATCAACATGTCTCTGCCCAGTAAATTTACTGGTGTGTCTGCGGACACTAAGTAACTGTGGTTCAAAGTTTGCCCTCCTATTTCAGTTCTTAGGGGCTTGGTGTAAGGTAGGACCTGTTTAGCCCCAGAAAACCCCATGACAGTGGTAGTCCTTGTGGAGAGAGTGTTGGGAGGGGCTTGTTTGATGGTTGAGCATGTAGCCCCAGTGTCCACTAGAAAAGGAAGACTTTGTCCATCCATCGTCACGGACAGTAAGGGGTCCTCAATCCCTCTGTCCGGGGGGTTCTGTGGGGACCCTCAGTGGTGGTCTAGCCAGAGACTTGGCTCATCCCAGGCTGGCAATTGGAGTGAAGGCTGCTGCTGTTGGCCTACACGTGGCGGACCACCTCTCCCTCTGCGGGGGCGACCTGCTGGTCTTGCAAGTGGACCATATCATCCATTCTCTCCTTGAGGGTTCTTGTATGGACATTCACGAGACCAGTGGCCTGGCTCTTCACAGTAGTAGCACACATCAGCATTCCCCCACCTCCGTGACGGCCCTCGCTGGAATCCCCTTCCCCTGGGCACACCTCGTCCCCTGAAACTACCAGCAGGTGCCTGATGAGGACCAGAGGTCATAGGCCCCTGTGCAAACGTGTCCTGGTGGCCAGGAAATGGAGGAGCTTGTGGTGGTTGGGACACAGCACCTTCATACATTATTTTGGTGGTTTTATTCTTTTTTTTCTTTTTCCCTGCTTTTTGTTTTGCTTCAGCTAACTGCATTTTTAGTAACTGAGTCTGCAATGCTTTAAGTTTTCCTCATCCTTCTTATGTTCCTCTCTTATGTTAGATAGATGGTGAATTAAATGGCAATCCCACGTTCAACTATCAGCCCTGGTAAATCAGGATTGTCTTCCATGTTGGTTTTAACCTGTGTGGGTAAGCCTCTCAGCACAGCATCTCTGAACCAATCCCTCTGTGAGCCCTCATTGGCTGGATTGGTTCCTGTTTGTGTTTGCCACATGGATTTGCACTGATCCAAATATTCTCTTGGATTGGTGTTTGGATTCCATTCAAATTTAGGGATAGTGTGCCCCCTGGTTACAGGGTATAGGTCCCTTAGCGCGTCCCCTATCCACTGGGAATATCGAGTGAAAAGGTCTGAATCTAGGGCAAAGTTGGTGTGAGCTGTAGTTTCAAGCTCTCTACAGGTGTGTGGTTTCATGCAACGTGCTGCAATCGCGCGGTAGTCACCTAGAGCCAAAGTGCTGCCTGCCGTCAGGGAATCTAAAGTTTGTAACCAAATAGAAGCCCCCTCAGTTATGGGTGGGAGCTTGTCGCAGAGTGTGGTAAGATCCCCCAGGGAAAAAGGCTTATATTTGCGCTGGCCCCCGGTTCCAGGCTGATGATACAGGGGCATCTGGTTTTTATAGAACCCAGGCTCCCCTCTTGATGCCACCTTGCGGAGGAGGCGTGGTTGCATGCTTTGAGTTTCTGGTTGGGGGGCGCTGCGCTCAGGTGTGTCTTCTGGTGGTTCATGTAGGTTTGAGACGGCTTCATCATTTTCCTGGGCTTCACATTCTACACTAGGGGTGGGTGAAGCCCAAGGCGTAGATGTCTGTGGTGGAAGTGTGGCATCAGGCTGCCAGTCACCACACACAGCAACAGTCACTGAGCCTACTTGCTTAGATGGGGCAGGTGTTGCCATGGTCATGCTTTGGGGTGAATAATCTGTGCAGGGTGAACGGGGTGAGGGATGGTGCTGAGATGGAGTTAAAGTTGGGATGGGAATTGTTACACCATCCAAGATTTCCCGCAATCTTCTTAGCTTAAACTTATCTGGTTTTACTGGAGTATAAGAGCCAACCAAGAGTGCTTCAGAGCAAGCTGTGTCAGTTACAGACAGAGTCTTGTGATTCAGATAAGAAAGAATTTAAGTCCTTTTGTTTTTTTTGTGGAGCTGTAGGGGCGGGACAAGAGATGAGAGCAGCCTGTGGGCTGGACAACCCACAGTTACATGCCCTTCTTTGACATCAAGTACAGGGTACAGCCCTGTGGGAGGAGATGTAGGAGGGGGAGGAGGCTGAGCAGACGGTGGGGGAGATGCATAGGGTGGTGGTTTGTCAGCTGTTTCCTTATTCCTGTCAGTCTGTGGTTCTGTATGTGTGGTGTCAGGTTGTATTGCATATTTTCCTCCCTGCCATATTAAAACCATCTGAGACCAGAATGTCTCATTTTTTGCTGCCTTGTCCCTTGTCTCTTTAAACTTGCCTTTAAACCAACCACTGTCTTTGCTTTTCTCTTCTGCCAACTTCTTTTCTTTTTTATCTTTCTTCATGTTCAGCCAAAACCATCTGCCAACACTCTTTCTGGTTTTTTCATCTATACCATCTTTCTCCACTTCCTCTTGTATTTTCTGGTTCATTTTCTTAATTAACTTTTCAGCCTGTTTTTCCTCCCGAGTCTGCTGCACCAGCTGTCTTACAACATACACCTGTTCCTTAAACGTTTTCCAAACCGGTGCCTCTGCAGCCCAACATGAGTCATTAAACTCCCTGTCAAACTCTCCGTCCATCTTTCACACACTTGTGGCCAACCGGAACATATGGCACGCTATGTCCTGAGCTTCCGGTCTAATTGAGAATTATTCTAATCAATTCTCAAGACACCACAAGTGTTTCAGTCATTCATACAAAACAGCAATCAGTTATCTGTCCTTATTAACACCGCGAGGTTCGCCAGACAGATAACTGCATTAACACAACAACAATGAAGAGTTCTGCCGTCTGCAGGGCGTCTCTCCTTTCACACTCTCATACTCTCCGCCTGATAATGTCTGTTTACACAGATTATACCTTCTGTGAACAGCTCATGTATTGTTTATGTGTTTATGTTTTATGCAACTTCTATCTATTATTGGAGTGCACTAAATGCGCTCCAGTTTCTGTTTTATTCTGGCTGAATTATCCTATTCAGCTCATAGTTTCTCTTAATCTGTTCTATTCTCACTATTATATATATATAACTCACATTCAAAGACTCTAACTGTTAGTGATCTCACAGACTTATTCAGCCTGCTCATAGCTTCACGGGACTTTTGACCCTGTGTTTTTAAGTTTTACCACATCTGTTATCTGGTTTTATTGAGACAGAACTCAAATAAAACACAGCATTCAAACCTTTGTGTTTTTGCCCGGTCTTAGCTTTCTGACTCCAATGACTACAATGCACAACCTAGGGACTTGAACCCTATTTTAAGGACTCAAACCTTAAGAAAACTGTTTACAATTCGGAGGTCCCCACCCCCGGGCCTTCAACCCAGCTAAATCATGAATTCTCGTCAGAAAACATGTTGAATTGCCAAACTCAGGAAACAGAATTTGTAGTATCTTCCAACTACAGGTCTCAAACCTTATCTAGAGGGCCACTAACCCTTTTACTGTACCATAATGCATTACTTTACACGTGTTAAATTTAGCAGAACATTTCACTTACTCAGACATCTGACACCAAGAATTTAGGCCTATTGACAATGCCAAAAGTGCAGAGTTCGTATAAACAGGTTTCTGCTTACCTTGTAAGAAGTGCGGGGGTACCCCGGTGTCAGAGTCTTTTGGTGAAGTTCTGATTTAGCCGAAAGTCCTCGCTTTTCCCAAAATCACGTCGGGGTCACCAAGTTGATGGAGTTGTTCCCAGAAACTCCTGCCTGCTCGTTTGTTTTGGTAAAGCTAAGTCCTATGCTATACTGTTTTAGTAAAACTTAAATAATAAAAGGAAACACAGTTTCTTTCGCCCGGCCGGGGAGACGTGTCAGCTGAGACACTAGAGCACTTCTGACTTTTCCTCCCCAAAGACAGGGTTTTTATTCAAAAGCAAGGCGTGTACAATTACAAAGAAAAAACACATATTTTTAACTGAGTGTCTGGTTGAACTCTTACACCTGGCATTCAACTGTCTGTTCAGACCTTCACAACATTCCTGTTGTTCTACTTTTGGCTGTTATCTGAGACATGTACACTGTTTTGAGCAATCCACTAAGTTCCACAGTACATTTCATTTCACACATTATTAAACCTAACTTGAGCATAGCAAACCCTATTAAGTATTTTAAATATTTTCCAACAATGGACATGTGATTGAACAAAGTGTATCAATTGTAACCAAAGATTCTGGCATGAACAAAGAGCATTACAAGACATAATCTGTTAAATCCTGTTTCTGTATGTTTCTGTGTTTTGGTTTAGTTTTGTAGATTATAAATACTTCTCAAAAAAAGCCAATGGTGAGTCAAGCAATACTAATTTAATATGTTCCTGTTCATTTTGAGCCTGCACTCATCTTAGATTTTAAATAAGGAAACATAAGTAAGAAAATCTGTTTGTGTATACATTCTGCTGACATTTTTCACTTTCAAAGGCCTGTCTTTCCAACTGTTTTCAGAATCTACAAATGAGCAAAGAAATATTGCTGTCCACTGTAGATTTGCTAGAGTTTTCACAGTGGCTTCCCTTTAAATAACACCAGTGAAACCTTTGTGATATGTTTGTAATGTACTTGTTACAGTGACTTGCAAAAATATACCTACTTTTTCACATTTCATTGAATTATAACATTAAACATCAATGCATTCCTTTGGGTTATGTGGTAGACCAACACAAAGTGGAGCAGAATAACGAAGTAGAGGTCTGTCAGTTAAAAGTCTGAAAAGTCTAGTGTGTATTTGTATTCTTCCCCCCTTAACTTTGATAGCCCTAAATAAAATCCAGTCCAATCAATCGCCTTCAGAGGCTACCTGATTTATAAAGAGAGTCTGTTCTGTAAAGGCATCAGAATTGTTCAGGTACAGTTGTGGGGAAGTGTAAAGCAGGGATAGATCATAAACAGTAACCCAAGCCTTAAACATCTCACAGAGCTCTGTTTGGTTCATCCTCTTAAAATGGAAAGAATATGGCACAATAGCAACCTACCAAGACATGCCCGTCCTGCCAAACTGACAGGCTGGACATGGAAAGTATTAATGAAAGAAGTAGCCAGGAAGACTGTAGTAATGGAGGAGCTACAAATAACCAAAACTCAGGTAGGATAATCTGTTGACAGGATGACTAATAGTCACTCCACAAATTTTGCCTTTATTTAAGAATGGCAAATAGAAAGGTATAGTTGAATGAAAAATAACAGGAAAGCCCTATTTGCAGTTTGCCACTAGCCATGTAGGAGATAGAACAATTTAGATAGATCCAATCAATATCCTATAAAGCATATTGATCTAAACAATGTTCCAAAGTCCAGACCTAAATCCAATTGAAAATATGTGGCCAGAGACGAAAATCTGTGGCCAGAAACAGCTCAAGCTTTGACTGAGCTTAAGCTGTTTTGCAAAAGAAAAATGGGCAAAATTGTCCCTCTCTTGATAAGCAAAGTTGGAAGAGACAAACCCAAAAAATGCAAATATAAATACAATGAAAGGTGATTCAACAATTTTTTAAAGGGGGTCTGAATGCAAACACACATCACACTTTTCAAAGTTTTATTTGTAACACATGTTGAAAGCCATTCATTATTATGTTTGCAGTGCAGAATTGGACTTTTCTTTGTAATGGTTCGTCACATGAAATCCGTTGAAGTTGAAACTGAAACAGAACCATGAAGTTCTTTTTCACAGTTTTACCCAATGCGAGGGTTAGACAGTAGACGTCTTGATCTGTATTGGAAATGAGGAGCTATGCACTCTTTGACCTTCCTGTTGCATTTAAGCTTCACTATGGATTGTATGGGATCTTTGTTCTTTGTAGGCCCCGAGCCCCCAGCTTCAGTCGTGGCCTCTTGAAAACATCAATACGCCTCTGTGTGCAGTAGCTGCAAAATCCAAGATCATGGTGTGTTTTTTTAATGTTCTGCTGGAAAGCACCATGAAGTTAAACATAAAGAAATCCAAGGACTGTGTGAAAAAAATAAGATCAGTCATCACTCGCAGTTTAGCTCCCATCCTCTTGAAAATGCAAATTAAAGAAATGTATAAGTGTAATGTTTAATGTTGTTATACTGAGTTTCTCAGATGGACAGTTTGGATAAACAGGCACCTCTCCTGGAACAATACATTGTCTTAGAACATTTCTCTTTGCTACAAAATAACACAGTAAACCAGAAAGGACTCTAAGGCTCCTACAAAGTCCAACTTTTATGTTTACTGCACTCACACTGAAGCAGGGAGTTGTGTTGCTTTCAGCTAGGGCTGAAACAATTAATCGGATTAATCGATTGTTTAAAGAATCGTCACCTTATTAGTAATCGAATAATCATTAACTGGATACAGACTATGGCAAAACATGCCATTTGCTCAAAGAACAACCCAGTCAGAGCAGTAATTAGGCCAAAATTGCAAACAAAATACATGTATTTTGCATTTAGGATGAAAAACCTTCCTTGTCTGTAAACATGCTCTATCTTGTTCAAAGTTTGTAAAAATCTCCTATTCAGCATCTTGTGCTATCCAATTATTAATCGAAAAAAATAATTGTCAGATTAAATGATTATCAAAACAATCGTTATTTGCAACCCCACTTTTAGTTCATAATGTGGGATGGTTTAGTCCTATAATGTTATCCCAGCTTCTTAGTCCAAACCATTCATTAGCCACACTTTTTCCCCAATTAAAAGGGCATGAATAATTTTATTGTGAATTATTTTATTTTTACCTGGTCAGCAATACACTAACATGCAAAAGAGTAGTTTTCTCATTTTCTGCGGTGGAATGTTATTTATTATGTTGGTCTGGAATATATAAATTATTTATGTAATATCTAATTCATGGTATGAGATGCTTAGTATGATAACCTTCAGTAAAGTTTCTACGGTTTGTGCTGAATCATTATATTAGCACGGTATATTAGCCATAGTCAGAAGGACTTGGGTTTAGTTAATCACTTTAGTTTTCAGCTTTGTGTTGTTTCTTTATTTCTGTTCCTTCTTAGGTTATTTTACACATGTTGTGTTAGTCACAGGGCTCCACATGAATTCCAAAATTAAAATAAAAAATGTCCACATAGACCTGAGAAGCATAATGAGAAGATAGTTTTCTCTGTTTTACCTGTTTTTTTTACCACCCCCACAGATGTGTGGTTAGCCAGCAGGAGGTGGAAAGCTTCATTGGGAGGCGTTTAACAACAGTGGGTGCCAAACCCCATCATGCTAGCAGCCTAGCTGAGGTGCTGGTGACAGCTGACTGCAGGGGGCACTATAGTCATGGACTCAACAGGATGGGTCAGTCGATGTAGAATCCTGTGAATATCCATATTTCACTTCCCACAATGTCATATTGTAACTTGTAGATTTTGTGATGCACTGTGTAGCATCTGCTGGGAAATCTGTGCCTAAAATGTGCATGCTATTTACCACCTGTGTCTTTGCTAACAGACATGTACCTAAAGGACATACAGACAAGAGTCTGTGCAGTCGAAGGTGAGCCAGTGGTGGAGAAGGAAAGTGCAGCCACAGTGCTGGTGGATGAGAAAAACCTCTTGGGCCCAGTCGTGGGAAACTTCTGCATGAATCTGGCAATTAGAAAGGCCAAAGAGGTTGGGATTGGCTGGGTGGTGGCACATGGTGGGTCACATATCTTCTCTGATTTCTATAGGAGTAGACTTTCCTCTGTTTATATTTTTCAAGAAACAAAAGATTTAATGTGATAGACACAAATAATGTAATGAATAACTGTGAAGTGGAAGAAAAATGATTAATAGTATTCAAAATTAAAAAGGAGTGCCCCCATTTAATCTCATACCCCTAAATAAAATCCAGTGGAATCCAATTTCCTTCAGAAGTTACTTAGTAAACAGTCCATCTGTTTGCAATTTAATCTCAGTATAAATCCAGGTGTTCTGCAAAGGCCTGTAAAGGTTTGTTAGAGAACGTTATTGAACAAATAGCATCATGAAGACCAAGGAACACAGCAGACATAGAGAAATTTAAAGTAGTTAGGTTATAAAACAACATCACAAGCTTTGAACATGGAGGACTGATTAGTCCAACCTATTATACCAAGAGTATGGCACAACTGCAAAGTTGCCAAAACACAACTGTCCACTTAAACTTGACGGCAATGCTGGCATTAATCAGAAAAGCAGCACAAGAGGCACATGGTAACTCTGAAGCTAAGTGATACACAGCTCTGGTGGAAAAATTGGTTAACCGGAACATTATTAGTCTGACACTCCACAAATCTGGCTTTTATGGGAGAGTGGCAAGATCAAAGCCATAAGCAGTTTGCCACAAGTGTGTAGTGATAAAGCAAACGTGTGTGAGTAGTTTTAAGATAAGACGAAAATATTCATTTAAGAGCCAATTTTGTCATTTTTTCTGCATTCAAGATGTAATGTGTGTTGGAAAGCCCAAGCTCCACGTGTCCCTGAGCGCAACACCACCACAATAAAATATGGTGGTGGCAGCATCATGTTTGGGTTGCTCTTCTTCAGTAGGAACAGGGAAGCTGGTTAGAGTTGATGGGAAGATGGATTGTGTCCTATGGACAGACTCTCCCACCTCAGCTGTAGACCTCTGCAGTTCATCCAGAGTGATCATGGGCCTCTTGGCTGCATCTCTGATCAGTCTTCTCCTTGTTCCTCCTTGAAAGTTTAGAGGGACGGCCGGGTCTTGGTAGATTTGCAGTGGTCTGATACTCCTTCCATTTCAATATGATTGTTTGCACAGTGCTCCTTTGGATGTTTAAAGCTTGGGAAATCTTTTTGTATCCACATCCGGCTTTAATCTTCTCCACAACAGTATCTCGGATCTGCCTGGTGTGTTCCTTGGTCTTCATGATGCTCTCTGCGCTTTGAACAGGACCCCGAGACTATCACAGAGCAGGTGCATTTATACAGAGACTTGATTACACACAGGTGGATTCTATTTATCATCATGAGTCATTTGGGACAACATTGGATCATTCAGAGATCCTCACTGAACTTCTGGAGTGAGTTTGCTGCACTGAAAGTTAAGGGGCCAAATAATATTGCACGCCCCACTTTTCAGTTTTTTATTTGTTAAACAAGTTTGACACATCCAATAAATTTCATTCCACTTCACGATTGTGTCCCACTTGTTGTTGATTATTCACAAAAAATTTGAATTTTATATCTTTATGTTTGAAGCCTGAAATGTGGCAAGAGTTTGAAAAGTTCAAGAGGGCCGAGTACTTTCGCAAGGCACTGTAAGTGATAGAATATAATTTTATTTAAACCTGATAATGATCCAGTTAATGTCACATAAGGACTCACACAAAAATCAAAGTATTAAATATAAGTAAAGAATTAATTTTCCCGTGGTTAATGTAATATCCATATATAGGTGGAACTGAATGAGCAGTGAGGGGACCCCATTCCTGATAGCTGGGGCTGTGACCCACAGGGACATTTAATGACGGACCCAAAAAGTGTTCTGACCGGAGGAAGATTGGTCCCCATCGGTGGTAGTGAAGCCACTGGTCAGGTTATTATTAAATTTGTTTACAGCACATACAACAGATTTACATTCGTCTATAAAGCAAATTAGCGACATTAGGCAGAACTGGGCATAATAGTAACAGATTTTCTAGTCTTTTTGTAGATTATTTTTTTGCAACTGCTATTTCTGAAATGGGCTTTGAAATTTGAATTACATCACATGTTTCTGTGCAACCATTATCACAGTATTTCAAATACAGCTTAATACTGCAAAATCACAACCGGAAGTAGTTCACACTCCGACCTCCAGATGGCAGAAACAGTGCTTCCAATATGATACTTGATATGGGGAATTTGCATCAATATGCTCCTCAACTGGATTAAGACCACAAAAGGTTTTAGGAGAACTCACAACAGTATTCTTAAATGGATTCAACTATAAAAGAGTGCCACCTAGGTCCAGGATCCTGCAGACAAAATAAATGTTTATACACTCTTTAATTTATTGTCTACTCTAGAATTAAAATAATATTAGGTCATGAGGCATTTGAACTATCTGCCAAAGCAGAAAGTTCTAGGCATTCTAGGCATTGTTTTTCTATGCTCTCGCTTGCAGGCATTAGTTTGATTTCCTTACTTTTTCTTTTGCATCCTAGATTGTCACTGTTTTTAATGATTTACATGGCAAATTTTTGTATTACTAGCACATTTAAGTATGTGCTTATTAATTGTTAATTATGCCTGTCACAAATGTCAAAATTATGCAGATTTAATTGATTTAGAAATGTTCTTCGACCTAATTGTTCTGAGAAAAAAATCTTCTTGAATAGCTATGCTGTTGTTTTGCGAAATTGGGATAAAAATTTGATTGTGATTTTACAGTAAAAAAAACAAACAAATTAATCATGCCGTTTTTGCTGTAATACTTAGTCCTTGTCTATGTTAGGTCATGATCAGTTTATTTCCGTTTTTGAAAAAGTTATGGTTTCGCTTAAAAAGTTATACATGGTTTAGAGTCTCCTAAATATTGCAAATCTTAGTCCCATGTTTTTCTTTTACATTTTGTGTCATGAATCCATACAATTGGTAATAAAATTAAAACCAACTACAAGAAAGTACAATTGTTGCATGATGACTTATATTTGTTCTTGCTCTTTTGTTGAATGTAGGTGGCTACAAAGGTTATGGTCTTGGAATGATGGTGGAGGTCTTCTGTGGGATCTTGGCTGGTGCCCAATACAGCAAATATGTCCGCACATGGAAAGTTACTGACCGTGTTGCCAACCTGGTACACTTCTGCTGTTTTTATCTGTTTTTTTGACAAAGAGATATAGAAACATCCGAATGATTTTGTTAGGGTTAATTAATGATTATATATGTTTTAACTTTAATAGAAGTGAAGCTTGCTGTTCAGAGTGATTATATCTTATATGTACAAGAGCTGCAAGATAGAGACAGGATGTTCTAGAACATTCTGTCGGTGCAGCTGTATCCAATCTTATGAGTGTGCATCCCTCCCTTTAGTGGTTGGAGCATTTTGTAACCAGGGCGTTTTTTCTCTTATCTCTTATCAATAAAATGCAGAGGGAGCAGAGGCTGTCTTCAGAGTGTTGGTGGAGGATTGTAACTGAGCAGCCTCTGAAACACTCTCACCTGCAGGTTAAAATGAACTAACTTCTCTGTGTCTTTCTTTGTGCAGAATTGTGAAAGTGTTTGGTGTTTAAACCTAACATAAATGGTCCTTCGAGCCGGAGACCAAGACGCTTGACGATCCCAGTGGGTGAGTGAGATTCCAGACAAATCTGTGGCCACAGTACTAATACCCTTTCCGGGACTGGTCCCTCCCTGACAGGCTGGGGTCTGACGGCTGACGGTACTCCCGAGGACACAGAGAACCAGTGAGTAGGTCTTTCATTTAAAAGGAATGAGTGATGAAATGCAAATGACCTAAAATAGTACAGTATAGAGAAACCCTGACAATTCTAGACACTATCAGGTGAACTAAAATAAACAGTTAAATTCCGCAGGAGGGTAGACTCCCTTAGTTGAAATAGACTAATTAAACTCTACACAGGACGGCGGAGTCCTCTGTTATGTTTTTGTGAAAGTAATTACAGTAAGAGTAAAACGCGTAAAAAAGTGTGACTGAAAAACGTGTGGAAGAGTGAATGGAATCGTAATGACCATTAGGTCCTTACTTTTCATATAAACTGAAAACAGATAGTAAATGGTGAGCCTTTGTGGATGCTTGTAGGCAAGAAAATCCCACCTGAACAGGGTTGAAGTGGATTTTACCACAACTGACTTCTTGATCACCATCCTGTTTTCAAATACATAAATCCAGTATTTAGAATACACCAGGTATTAAAAAACATACTGGATCTAAATTTAGTTCAAAATGGGAAAGGGGCAAAGTAAAGAGAAACAAAAGTTACTTGATAACCTTACATGCAAAGATTGGAAAGCGGTAGAAAAAGAAAATCAAGATGCAGTAGAACCCCTATGTTATTGGATAAAAACCTATAATTATAATGGAAAGCTGTCTACAAGTGCCCTAACAGAATTACAGAATAAAATAAAAATTAAATGCAAAAATAATGAAAAACAAATGAGAAAGGAAGGTTATGCACAGACTCAAGTCTGGGTTAAAATAGCAAAACAACGTGAGGAAGGAGAAAGACTGGCAAAACAGGAAAGAGAGGAAAGGAAGCGACAAAATAAAGAGAAAAAAAAAGCAAGTGAAGAAGAGCAAAAGAGAGAAAAAGAGGAAGCAAAATGGAAAGAAGCAGGACATGAGAACATAATGTTTCACAGAAGGGAAGATAATGAATATTCTGGTCCCTACTTAGCGTTGCAACAGCAGTTACTGCAGCAACAGGGAGGGGCAGTGGGGAGAAATGATATAGATGCACCCACTGCTCCACCACCACCATCACCACCTGGATATACACCACGAACACCAATTGCTACTCGAAGCACTGGTGCAGTGGGTAAATGGTCTGCAACATTGGGACATTTATTATCTCCATTACCTAGGGTTAGTCCCATGACCCTAGATGAAGGAGGGGATGTGCAAACTTTTCCCCTCATTGAACTCCCTAACCCACGAGCAGGCGCAGAAGGCCAATCAGACATAATTAGAGTTTATCGAACTTGGACCCAAGATGATGTTAAAAAGGCTGTAGAAGGAATCCCACACCCTAGAGAGGATGTGGATGAGAGTGTGAGGCAGATGGAGGATCTTAGAAAAGCCTACCATCTGAATGGAATGGAAGTCCAACAAGCATGGATGTGCAAACTAGGCCCTGACTGGTATCACGTGAAGGGAGGTTATAATCCATCAACTACATTAGGAGCACCTCTTGCAGCTGGTAGCGGAGAGCTAACAACCCAGTTAGATCCTCTCCTGGATAGAGTAAAAGGAAAATATAAAAAGAGAGCAAATTACACTGAAATAGGAAGATGTAAACAAAAACCAGATGAACCTTTTGATGAATACAGAGTAAGAATGGCGAAAGTTTTTAAAGTTCACAGTGGACTGGAACCAAGCGAGGATGAAAATGGTGCTTATCAGCAGCAACTAAAAAATGCACTCCACTCAGGCTCAACACCCGACATACATGGCTGGGTGAACCGGCACTACATAGGAATGAGTGGGGGCTCGCTTGCAGACTACATAAATCATGCGCTGCATGCTGAAAAAGTTATAAAAAGTAAAAAGGGTAAAAAGGACACAGTCAGAGACGCAGTGTTTTACCAAGAGGAGGACAACACTGTGTACTATCAACAGTCACAGGGCAGGGGAAGAGGCAGAGGCCGAGGTAGAGGAAGAGGTAGAGGACACTTTGGAGCACAAAATCTTAGAGCATGTTGGTCCTGCGGTAAAGAAGGACATCTAGCCAGGGATTGTAGGGGAGGTCCTCCCCCACAAACTAAAAATGCATGACTAGATCGTGAGACAAACGGGACAGAATTGGATCAAAATTTAATACAAGAGAAAACCACCTCAGAAGATGAGGAAATACTAAATTTAGATGACCTATTCTATGTTGAAAAAATAAGACCTGAAATAACCCTGCTGGTACAAGGCACACCTATCACGTTTCTTTGTGATAGTGGAGCTTGCAGGACAACAATTAGAGAACAATTACCATATGTGAGACCCAGTGGGAAATGTACCACAGTTCAGGCCGCACAAGGTAAAATCAAACAAGTAAATGAAACAGAACCCTTATGGATCAGAGATCCAGAAGGAAAAACATGTCAGTTATCAGTTTTGATGTTACCAGAATGTCCAGTGAACCTATTAGGAAGAGATGGCTTAATAGCCCTCTGCCTAAGCCTAACACCAACCCCAGAGGGTTTGAGAGTGGTCAGAGGCAAACCTGAGGAAGTCTATGTAGTACAAGGGACGGGAACACCAAATTATTACTACACTTTAGACATCCCTAACAAACCGCCAACTGCAACAGGGGCATCGTTAGTGGATGAAGGCAAACAATCAATGCGGAGCCCACAAGATGTTATGTCACCAGATGAATTACATGTGACAATGTGGTATACTGCAAAGCCAGACACCAAGTACATGAGTGAACTGAACAGGATGACCCCAACAAAGATAACAGTCTCATATGTGTACTCAGATGTAGAAGCAAATGCAGCAGCTGCAGTAATATTGCCAGAAACTGTCAAACCACTGTTCAGACAACTTTCTGGGCCACACATATCCTTATGCAAAGACAAAAAGGAAGAATGGAAAAACTTAGCAAAACTAGTGGACAGAGGTGAAAGAGCAAGGGATTGGGTGGTAACCGGCATGAACACATGGTATAGCCAGTCCACTGAAATGACCAAAAAGGCATTGTTCTGGACAGTAACTGTCCAGGCTGGAGTGCACCTAGACCCAAAACAAAAATGACACATCTTTTTCACAAAAGAAGAAGAGGAACTACTTAAACAAGTTCCTGAGAGACTATGGTCACAAGGACCTACTGATGTTGGCCTGGTAAAAGGAGCACTTCCTGTTGTGATAAAACCAAAAACAGAGTACAGACCCAGAGTTAAACAATATCCTCTAAAACCAGATGCAATGGTGGGAATAGAACCTGTTATTGAAGATTTAAAGAAGGCTGGAGTATTAATTGAGTGTGCTGAATCACCCTGTAACACACCAATATTCCCTGTAAAAAAGGCACCCCCATCTGTGGGATGGAGGATGGTTCAAGATTTACAAGCGGTAAATAATGCAGTAATACAAAGATATCCGTGTGTAGCAGATCCACACACGTTATTAAACTCTTTGAACCCAAAAGCAAAATACTTCACTGTGGTGGACATAAGCAATGCATTCTTTTCTGTACCACTACACAAAGACAGTCAATACTGGTTTGCTTTCACCTTTAAAGGGAAAAGATACACTTATACCAGATTACCACAAGGATATTGTGAAAGCCCCACCATCTACTCCCAAGTTCTTACATCCAGCTTGGCCACTTTTGACCCACCACAACAGAGCCAATTGCTCACGTATGTGGATGACATACTAGTTGCATCTGAAACCGAAGAAAAATGCAAAAAAGACTCCATAGCACTCCTGAAACATTTGGCTAAAGAAGGCCACAAAGTCAGCAAAAACAAATTACAGTTTTGTAAGGAAAGTGTGAAATATCTGGGCCATCAGCTCAGTTCAGGGGGAAAAACAATAATGGAAGAAAGGAAAACTGCAATTCTGCAAGCACCAAAACCATTGACAAAGAAACAAATGATGTCTTTTTTAGGACTCACTAATTACTGTAGAAGTTGGGTGCCAAATTATGCAGAGCTAACAGCACCCTTGCAAAGCCTGATGTACAAAGAGGAACTTAAAATGTCTGACTACCTAAAATGGAGTTCTGAAGCAGAAGATGCACTCTGTAAATTGAAACAAACTATGGTGGGAAGTTGTGTGTTAGCATTACCAGATTACAACAAAGACTTTGTACAAATGGTAGACTGCAAAGGAAATTTCATGACCTCCGTGTTGACACAGCTACATGGAAGTAAATATAAACCAGTAGCCTACTATTCAACCAAAATGGATGCAGTGGCGTGTGCCCTTCCACATTGCGTTAGAGCAGTGGTGGCTGCTTCCCTAGCAGTCACGTCTAGCGCAGATGTTGTACTATTCCATCCACTCACTTTGAAAGTACCTCATGCAGTTTCAGCACTGCTTTTGCAAACTAAAATGAGTTTTCTGTCACCTGCAAGACATCTTTCCTGTATGTCTATCCTGCTGTCACAACCACATCTCAAAATAGAACGGTGTACAGCACTAAACCCAGCAACATTAATCCCCACAGAGGAGGATGGAGAAACTCATGATTGTGAAACATTATCTGAGGAAATAGCAAAAAGCAGAAAAGACTTAAAAGATACTCCTTTGACAGAAGGAGAAATATTATTTGTAGACGGGTCTTCCAAAAAGGATGAGAAAGGTAAAACAAAAACCGGATATGCTGTAGTGACTCTTAATAAAGTACTAAAAGCAGAAGCACTCCCTTCACACTACTCAGCGCAAGCTGCTGAGTTAGTAGCCTTAACTGAAGCATGCAAATTAATGACAGGAAAAAGTGCTACAATATACACTGATAGCCAGTATGCATATGCAACAACGCATACTTTTGCACAACATTGGAAAAATAGGGGTATGATTACCTCCACTGGAAAACCTGTAACACATGCAGCACTATTAACAGAGTTATTGCAAGCAGTCCAACTGCCAAAAAAGCTTGCAATATGCAAATGTGCGGCACACACCACAGGAACAGACACTGTGACTAAAGGCAACGCCTTTGCTGATAAAACTGCTAAAGCAGCTGCAGAACAACAACCAAGTAGTCTTCTCCTAGTAACAATAGAACTAAAAGATGAAACATTACTGGAAATGCAACAACAATCACCCCAAAATGAAATACAAACCTGGCTAAAAAAGGGAGCTCAACTTAAAGAAGGAATATACACCTGACCAGAAAATAAACCTATCCTACCAAAAAACCTATACAAATGGGCAGCAATATCGAGTCATGGAGTTTCTCATGTCTCGAGAGGAGGAATGGTAGGATTAGTGAACAAAATATACACAACATATGGATTCAACTCTTATTCAAAAAATTTTTGTAGAACATGTTTGATCTGTGCCAAACACAATGCACAAGGGAACTTCAGACCAAAAAGGGGACAGTTCCCCAAAGCAAAATATCCTTTCCAACACATACATATGGATTTCATAGAATTAAATAAAAGTGAAGGAAAAAAGTACTGTTTAGTAATAATAGACTCTTTTTCTAAATGGATAGTTATTTCCTACACAAAATCCTGATGCATTGACCGTAGCAAAAGCACTATGTAAAGATATCATACCTAGATATGGAATTCCAGAAAAAATATATAGTGATAATGGAACTCATTTCGTCAATCAAATGATAGAAAAAATAGGAGAAGCCCTACAAATGGATCTTAGACATCACTGCGCTTATCACCCTCAAAGCGCTGGTCTAGTAGAACGAATGAATGGAACAATAAAAAATCGATTAAAAAAAGTGCATGGAAGAAACAGGAAGACCATGGACTAAATGTTTAGACTTAGTAAAGCTCTACATAAACATCACAAGCACAGGAGGACTAACACCCTATGAAACCCTGTTTGGGAGGCCATATAGATTACCATTCTTTAAAAATAAATGGGAAACTGATGATGAAAGCACACTAGCAGATTACATGAGAAAAATGTTACAGCAAAAACAACAAACAGATGAACACGCAAGTGACCATGAGCCTTTTGTGTCTACACAGGAAAAACCATTAGTTGAACCTGGAGACTGGGTCCTGATAAAAAGCATAAAGAAGAAGCATTGGCATTCACCTAAGTGGGAAGGGCCCTATCAGGTGTTGTTGACCACTGGAACTGCAATTAAGATTGCAGAAAGAAACTCATGGATCCATCTGACACATTGTAAAAGAATAATAGAACATGACTAAAATAAGTTTCTTAATAGCAGTGTATATTCTAACCATCATAATTTGTGTTGTGGTCATAGCATTGTGGTATCTGCTGTAGCATTGTGACTTTTCAACAAACCTACAGAGGAAAGTCCGGCTACAAAGGGAATTGTAATTATAGTTTACAATTGTCTCAAACCGGTGAAGATCTCCACAACTCTGTTTAAAGGTGCTTAGGAAAGGTTCCAATCTATAAGTAAGATGTACACCCCCACACACAAGAAAATAGTGCTAGTAGCTGGAATAATCTCAGTGGTAATTGTAGGAGCTATTTTACTATGGGAACGTTTTTACGAAGAAAGAAAAGATTTGAGTAAAAGACAAATAAATGTTAATTCCTGCCCAAATGATGTAAGCATCAGAACCACAAAACTATGTGTACCAGTACAGAAAACCACTACAGTAAAAATACCCTGGGGAACGCTTGGAACAGCACGTGATGGCACAAATGAACAAGCCTCAATGTATAAGAAATGGGAGTGGTATTTGACCTATGGAGATGTGCAATGGTGGAGTTGGAAATACTTAGTAGCAGAAACAGGACAGGACTGGTCTGATTGGTCCACAGGTCCAGCAATTAAATGGAGAAGACAATTGACCCTGATAAAAGATGAAGGAGGTCTAACCTTGACTGTAATCTCCCCCAACAACACGGGATGTACAGACTTTGTGGCGGCACCATATGTAGATTCTAGCCAAGGCCAATATTACTGGCAGATTCAAATATGCGTTAAAAACATTACTAAGCCACTTGCGGTAATACGGCATGATGCCGCCACACCTGAAAACACAACAAACAAATGGCATATGGGGCTAAAACTATTAGTGGAGTTTAAGACAGAACCAGTAACCCCGGATGACTGGTTCAAAATAACTACAGGAATATCTAAAATAGATAACAACTGGCTCTTAATGGCAGAACAGGCTGCCCAGGCAGTAAAAACAGATTGTGTAGTATGCATGGGAGCCAGACCCCTGCTACAAGTGGTTCCCTCAACGTTGACAGAAAAATGCTTAGTAGAAGTAATGAACAGCACAAGACTCTCAACAAACTGTACTATGTGGGATAAGATTTATCCTTTGACTACCGCCGAAAAACAAAAACCGATGTTTTCAAATAAGGTTGCTCCAGGAAATTTTTCCTGTATAAACCGAACAGGTGTGGGATCAAACATAAGCAGACTCAATAAAGATCAATGTCACTCCATCATAGCAGTAGGTGTCAGCTTTAAACCTAAAGCACGCAGCGACATCTGGTGGTGGTGTGGAGACGATAAACTGTATGACAGGTTGCCATACAACACAACTGGATTGTGTGCATCAGTGTCATTAATATTTCCCGTGTCTGTTATTCCACTCTCAGTAGCAGAGTTGTTGGGTACAGTAGCCAGCATATTTCCACACACCTGGAAAAATAGAGAAAAAAGATCAGGATGGAGTAAAGACGACCCTACTTATATAGATAGCATAGGAATACCAAGAGGAGTTCCTGATGAATATAAGTTAGCAGATCAAGTAGCAGCAGGTTTTGAATCCACCATATGCTGGTGGTGCACAATAAATAAAAATGTTGACAGAATAAATTACATCCATTACAATGTGCAACGACTAGGAAATAAAACTGAAGAAGGATTCTCAGCCATCCATGAACAATTGTCAGCTACCTCTTTAATGGCTTTCCAAAATAGAATTGCTGTCGATATGCTCTTAGCTGAAAAAGGTGGAGTATGTTCAATATTTGGGCATCAATGTTGTACATTTATTCCAAATAACACCGCAGCTGATGGGAGCCTCACCAAGGCCCTGGAGGGCCTTAGGTCACTTAACAGCAAAATGAAAGATCATTCTGGAGTTGACACCACAATGTGGGATGGGTTTGGAGAAATGTTTGGTAAATATAAACAATTAGTGTTGTCTATCCTTATGTCAATAGCAGTCTTTGCAGCTATTCTCACATTGTGTGGATGTTGCTGTATTCCGTGTATAAGAGCTTTGTGCACTCGCATAATAACCTCTGCTATTCAGCCAGTCAAAACAGAAATGTCAGAGATGTATGCCCTCCTGAGACCTGAGGAGACAGAAGGAGCCAGTGATGATGATGATGATGACCAGGAAGAAGAAGAGACTTCTCTGCATTTCCCTGATCTGTATCCTGACCCTGACGACAATTAGTTGTATACAGTAAACTTAAAGACCTCCTGCTACTTTTTTAATGACATGTACAGATAAAACACACCATGATGTCTTAACTGAAAATCTGAGAAGAAAAGGTTAATGATTGATGTATCAAGTGTTTAAAACATTTATAAAGAGGAGGAAAATGTTAGGGTTAATTAATGATTATATATGTTTTAACTTTAATAGAAGTGAAGCTTGCTGTTCAGAGTGATTATATCTTATATGTACAAGAGCTGCAAGATAGAGACAGGATGTTCTAGAACATTCTGTCGGTGCAGCTGTATCCAATCTTATGAGTGTGCATCCCTCCCTTTAGTGGTTGGAGCATTTTGTAACCAGGGCGTTTTTTCTCTTATCTCTTATCAATAAAATGCAGAGGGAGCAGAGGCTGTCTTCAGAGTGTTGGTGGAGGATTGTAACTGAGCAGCCTCTGAAACACTCTCACCTGCAGGTTAAAATGAACTAACTTCTCTGTGTCTTTCTTTGTGCAGAATTGTGAAAGTGTTTGGTGTTTAAACCTAACAGATTTGCATTTCTCTGTGTTGTTTTTAAACTACCCTTTAATGGCTAAGCAGAGGGTGGTACCTCATAACAACTGCTGAAAGTTATTGTCAGAATAAGGAGCAAAAACAGAAGTAGAATGAAAGTGACAAAATACAGTAATCTATAGAGAAGGGGCTACTTTGTGTAATTTGGTAGTTATAAATCAGGGCGAGTGAAAATTAATTGTGGGGTTCCTCAAGAGTTCATTCCCAGGCCACTTATATTTAACATCCATATGATCGATCCCCCTTGCTCAGATTATTGAAAACTACATCTCCTATCACAGGTATGTTGATGACACACAACTTTATATCTCTGTGTCACTGCATGACCCTCGTCCACTACCATCAATGAACCAATCTCTCCATAATATCAATACGTGGATGAGTCAGAGCCTCCTTTAGTTTAATGCAAATAAGACAGAAATCATTGTTTATGGCCCCAGGAATGCAAGGGTAGAAATCAGCACTTATCAAAAGTCATTGGGGCTAAAGACCACAGAGAATGTGAGAAAATGTGCTGTTGTTTTGGAGTTAGATCTAAATTTTAACAACCACAAAATAGTTTGTTACTAAACCAGCTTACTATCATTTTAAAACATTGCCAGAAAAATGGTGTTCTGTTAAAACAGGTCACGGAAAAACTGGTGTATGCCTTGGTTTTTGAAGGTTAGACTACTACAACGGTGTATTTACAGGACTCTGTAAATGAAAAGAAAAATCATTTAGACAAATATTAGTGTTTGACAAATTAAGATCTTCTTTAAACATTATCTTAAAGTATTTGTTAGTTTCTTTTTTGTCATTCTACTGATGTCCTGTAAAGACCTGTGGCCTGTCTTGTGTTTTTATGGTTCTATATACATAAACCTCCCTTCTCTTACCCTACAATATGGTTAGTAGCTGATCAGTAACCAAGTCCAATCAAGCAATTTAAATTCCATCAATAATATGACCCAACACATTCTCAAGCACTGTGATTGCATTGGAAGCCATTTAATCTTGAAGGGGGAAATTAAACACGGAGGAAAACATAGTTTTAAAAAATCAAGAGAAAAAAAAAAAAACAACTGAATGAATGACTAACTAAACAAATGTATTATTTTGTGCTTCAGTCATTTATAGACAGTGGCCACTTTGAAAAGGGGGCTCTGCTCTACCTTTTTGTCCCTCACCATTTGTCTTGTTTTGGTTTCAGGGCCTGTGTTTTGTTGCAATCAACCCAGAAAACTTTGCTCCAAGGTTTAATGAGAGGATGTCAGACCTGCTGTCCATCCAGAGAGACCATGACCCCGTGAGTACTTAGTGCTTTGACAAACATTTATTCTCTATTTATCTCAATTAATACTGGAAAGGAAAGTCCCTCCTTTCTTCTTTTCCTTGATGTTGCTCTTTTGCTGCAGGCTGATCCGGGCTCGCCTGTTTTGGCTCCTGGAGATCCAGAAAGGATGAATACGAAGAAGTGTGAGGAGATGGGTGGAACACCCTACCATATCAATGTCATCAAGTACATTGTAAGGAACGAAAAAAGTCCAACATTAAAAACCTTTTCTTTTAAGTATTTCTTTTTTACAAAAGTAAAATGGCAGGAGCTTGTAATATGTTAAGCCATGTTGTGTACCACACTGACATCAGTGGTCTTCTGTTATAAATCTATGCTAAATTATAGCTGCCTTAAAAAAAAGTATTTTGATTCCCAGAGCATGCTAACTTAGACCTTGCCTTTGTCCCTGCAGAACGATTATGCAAAGAAAATTGTCAGCCAGCTGCTGCCATGTGACAAGATCGTCTCCATTTAGATGATCAATTATAGATCCTCAGCTTCATAAATATGCTGATTTACTCATTTTAATTTTTAATTCAGAGGTACCTTGTAGGGAGATTGTATTATTTAAAATATAGATTTTCAGACTAATACTTTAGTCATTGTCATACTAACCTTATTACAGTATATTGAATATAATAAGTTAATCAGTCCAACCTACATGGTGGGGTGGATAACACTGTCTAATAAGTCTAATAAACTGTGCAGAGCTGGTCATTTCCTGCTATGGAAACATTTTACTCTTGAAGATATACAGAAATGACTGTGGTAGGATGTATAAAAGTCTATGATAGCACAAATAAATGTTTTAAATTAACAACAGGATGTTCCCCTGCTTTTGTTTTTACTTTTCTTTCATTAAAAGGCTGTAAATGTAACATTCATGTATGCCTTTTTATATAAAAATATTTTTTAGGTATTTGAGTTTTCATCAGCCATATCAAGATCGCTGATGTGACTGCAGCACGCTGTTCCGCATTTCCTGTGTCTGCCAGAGCTCGCTTAAAACATTGCATATATAAAACTATTGAAGGTAAAACTATTGTAGAGGATGAATTTTTACATTTTCTCTCTATTAAACTAAAGGCTCTAAGTCAGGACAAGATTGTTCTGTTGGCTGTCAAAACGTTTGACACAGACTGGATAGAAACCTCAAAGAAGACGCTGTAGGAGCTTTGTACCTCTACTCAGCGTAGCATCTTGCATAAAGGAGCACAAAAAGACATCAATAATGTGAAGGCCTGCTTCAAAGTGCTTAATGAATGCGGGGACAATGTTCCTAGATTTGTGTCTCATTACTATTTGAGTTGCCACCAGTGACTTCTACAAACATGGATGTCTGCGGCCTGCTAAGTAAAATGGAACAGCTCCATGTTGCAGTTTCTGCCATGAAGCAGACACTTCAATGCCAGGCTAAGGTCAGTGAAGGTCTACACGATGTCACGGCAGACCTGCGAAGCTGGATGTCTGCCCTGGAACAACGCGTTGATCAAGGATTCGTAGGCTGGTCTGGACTATTATCCGTGCAAATGCTGCTCTTTCCTCCATGGATATATGTGTCCCTGTTTCTGGCGTGAGCACAAAGGAATAAGTTTGCTATGGACATCAAAGTTATTTCATACAACTGTCGTGGCCTGCGCTTAGGTCAGAGCGCTGAAAAGCTCGCCGGTTGGTTGTTGATCATTTGTTGCAGCACTGTGACATCTTGTGCTTACAAGAATCTTTTTTAGCCAAGCAAGAATAAAAAGGATTAAACTCCAATTTAATGATAGTTTC
Organism: Girardinichthys multiradiatus; assembly: GCF_021462225.1. NCBI lineage: Eukaryota > Metazoa > Chordata > Actinopteri > Cyprinodontiformes > Goodeidae > Girardinichthys > Girardinichthys multiradiatus. The sequence continues at coordinate 16,108,342 of NC_061795.1, forward strand.
CTTGGTGCTGGAGAGCCTCCTGCCGACCTCAGCTTGGGAATTAAAAGAGGAAAAATACCTGGAGAAGTGGCTATACACTAAGCTTGGACTCAGTGATAAAGGTCATTAGACTTGGTGTGGACTGGTGTATTGCAGTACTTGTAACACAGCATGACCAAGAATTCATTATTTTAAATGTGTATGCTCCCTTTTAATGTCTCCATAATGAAGAAGAATATCTTAGTAAGCTTGCTTTTATCAGTTCCTTTATGCACATTGAGAAATTGAATAGTGTCTATGTCAAGGGTGACATGAATGCAGACATCTCGGATAAAAACTCAGTGTTTGCAAAACATCTGAATCATTTTTGCACAGATTCTAATTGAATATTATCAAGTAGAGAACTTTTGCCAGTAGTAAGTTACACTTATATAAGTAAAGCTTGGCATACTACGTCCTGGTTGGACCATTGTATTACTACAGCAGATGCTCATGCTGCTTTGGTATACATTAATATTTTGTACAATGTGTTTATTGTTGATCACATTCCTAGAGATGTCAATTAGATTTGATCACATACCTGCAACTGTAAATGTGTCTAGTAACCAAAATCAGACACACACAGTCTGGCCTTCTATCTATTTTGAAAAACTACATTACCAAGAGAGGCAGTTACATGCACAGACTGCAACTGCTCAAATATCCAGCATAAAACTGACATATCCAGGTTATTTTCTCATATAATTAAAGCGTTACTGGAAGCTAGCCTGCCTTACAGTGAAAGTAATACTATAATCAAAATTAGGCCTGGTTGAAACACATATGTGTCTCAATATCACGCTGAAGCCCTCGAACCTACTACTACTTGGGCTCTTGCAGGTGAACCTAGACAGGGTCCTATATTTGAACATAAAAAGATGACAATGCAAAATATAAATATGCTATATGATTCATTAGAAAGAACGAGAACACCATGAGGGCTGATTCTTTGGCTAAAAAGCTGTTAGGTAAGGATACAAAAGCCTTTTGGAAAGAGGTGAAAACTATTAATAATAGCAAGCCCTCTCTCCCTTGCATAGTAGATAGCGTCTCTGGGGCGAGTTGATTGTTGATTGGCAACAGCACTATAGCAAGCTATTTACCTGTGTTTGGAGTGAACCCTACCAGGTTGACTGTTAATTTTGTAGAAACTATCAGAACTCATGAGGTTTATAAAGCAATCAAAAACTGTCTGCAAATAAATCTACAAGAATGGATCTTATTTCTGCTGAACATCGCAAATTTGCAAGTTTTTGATTAGCTCCTTTTCTTGCCTTGCTTCACAGGTTTTATTGTGCATGGCTTTATTCCTGACTCCTTGATGAAGGTGCTTCTGTCCCCTGTGATTAAAGAGAAAGCAGGAAAAGTTGGAAGCTCTGATAATTATAGATTCATTGCCCTTGCAAGTACACTGTCTAAAATCTTTGAACTTATTCTCTTGCCAAGATTTGAAAAAATAATGTCTACAGACAATCAATTTGGGTTTAAGTCTAAACATGGCACTGATCTGTGTATATATGGTCCAAAGGAAATATTGAGTAATTATAATAGCAAGAACTCTACAATCTTTCTGTGTTTCTTAGATGCCACAAAGGCCTGTGATCGTGTAAACCACAGAAAACTATTTCTAAAATTGAGTCAAGCTGGTGTGCCTAAATATATAGTAAGATGTCTGTCTTATTGGTATGCCAATCAAACCTTGCAGGTCAAGTGGGACAATTGTGTGTCTGCACCCTTCTGGGTCAGTAATGGAGTCAGACAAGGAGGCATCCTATACCCTGCATTGTTTAAATTTTTATATAAATGCCCTTTCTATGCAGTTAAATCTGTGTGGAACTGGCTGTGTGGTTGGAGACACAGTTGTAATCCACTTGATGTATGTTGACGACTTAGTGGCTTTTAGTCTGAGTTCAGCTGGTCTTCAGAAGCTGCTTAATGTGTGTTCAGTATATGGTGAACTACATGATGTTAAATTCAATCCATCCAAAAGTGTAATTCTGATATGTCTCACTAAAGAAGATAATTATTGGGTTTTCCCTAATTTTAAGTTGTCTGGGATCTTACTGAACATCTCAAATGAAGTAAAATATCTTGGTCATGTGCTGACAGACTGTCTATCAGATGATGAGGACATTTACCGTCAGGTTTGAATGCTATATGCTCAAGCCAAAGTTCTAGCTCGGAAATTTGGATATTATACTGATGAAGTTAAACTGAACTTGTTTAGATCATATTGCGCCTCACTGTATATGGCACACTTATGGTGCAATTATAAAAAAGCCAGCCTTCAGAGATTGAAGTGGCTTATAATGATGCATACAGACTTTTGTTAAAGAGGCCCAGATGGAGCAGTGCCAGTGAACTGTTTGTGTCTGCTAATCTCAGCTCTTTGATGGTTGTTTTAAGGAATCTTATGTATAAATTTATTTGTCGACTAAATGAGTCCAATAATAGAATTATTCTACTGTTGACTAACATTAAATATAGTGCAGTAAGATTTACTCCATTATTCTGCTGGGAGCTGCTGACCTCGACTGGGGACATTATCGGGCAGTGAAAGGAGTACTTCGAGGATCTCCTCAATCCTGCCATCACGCATTCCCTGGTGGAAACAGAGGCTGGGGACTCGGGGGGTTTCATCACCCAGGCTGAAGTCACCGAGGTGGTTAAAAAGATCCGCGGTGGCAGGGCTTCGGGGGTGGATGAGATCCACCCTGAGTACCTCAAGTCTCTGGATGTTGTGGGGCTGTCATGGTTGACACGCCTCTTCAACATTGCGTGGCGGTCAGAGACAGTGCCTCTGGACTGGCAGACTGGGGTGGTGGTCCCCCTTCATAAGAAGGGTGACCGGAGGGTGTGTTCCAACTACAGGGGGATCACACTCCTCAGCCTCCCTGGTAAGGCCTACGCCAGGGTATTGGAGAGGAGAGTCCGGCCGATAGTCGAACCTCGGCTTCAGGAGGAGCAGTGTGGTTTTTGTCCCGGCCGTGGAACACTGGACCAGCTCTATGCCCTCTACAGGGTACTCGAGGGTTCATGGGAGTTTGCCCAACCGGTCCACATGTGTTTTGTGGACCTGGAGAAAGCATTCGACTGTGTCCCTCGTGATGCCCTGTGGGGAGGTGCTCCAGGAGTATGGAATCGGGGGCCCTTTACTAGGGGCCATCCGTTCTCTGTACAAGCGGAGCAGGAGTTTGGTTCGCATTGCCGTAACTAAGTCGGACCTGTTCCCGGTGCATGTTGGACTCCGGCAGGGCTGCCCTTTGTCACCGGTCCTGTTCATAACTTTTATGGACAGGATTTCTAGGCGCAGCCAAAGGCCAGAGGGGGTCTGGTTAGGGGACCAGAGGATTTCGTCTCTTCTTTTTTGGATGACGTGGTCCTGCTGACCCCCTCTAGCCAAGACCTACAGCATGCGCTGGGGCGGTTCACAGCCAAGTGTAAAGCGGCTGGGATGAGGATCAGCTCCTCCAAGTCCGAGGCCATGGTTCTTGAGCGGAAAAGGGTGGCTTGTCCTCTTCAGATTGGAGGGGAGTTCCTGCCTCAAGTGGAGGAGTTTAAGTATCTCGGGTCTTGTTCACGAGTGGGGGAAGAGTGGAGCCGGCGATCGACAGACGGATCCGTGTGGCTGCCACAGTAATGAGGGTGCTGTACCGGTCCGTTGTGGTGAAGAGAGAGCTGAGAAGAAAAGCGAAGCTCTCGATTTACCGGTCGGTCTATGTTTTACCCCCACCCATGGCCATGAACTTTGGGTCATGACCGAAAGAACGAGATCCCGGATACAAGCAACTGAAATGAGTTTCCTCCGTAGGGTGGCCGGGCACTCCCTTAGAGATAGGGTGAGGAGTAGAGCCACTGCTCCTCCACATCAAGAGGATCCAGTTGAGGTGGATCGGGCATCTATACCGGATGCCTACTGGACGCCTTCCTCGGGAGGTGTTCCAGGCACGTCCCACCATGAGGAGGCCCAGGGGATGGCCCAGAAAACGCTGGAGGGACTATGTCTCTCGGCTGGCCTGGGAACGCCTTGGGCTCCCCCCGGAGGAGCTGGAGGAGGTGTCTGGCGAGAGGGACGTCTGGGCGTCTCTGCTGAGTCTGCTGCCCCTGCGACCCGGTCCCGGATAAAGCGGAAGACGATGAGTACGAGTACGAGTACAGTAAGATATACAGGGGTTGGACAATGAAACTGAAACACCTGTCATTTTAGTGTGGGAGGTTTCATGGCTAAATTGGACCAGCCTGGTAGCCAGTCTTCATTGATTGCACATTGCACCAGTAAGAGCAGAGTGTGAAGGTTCAATTAGCAGGGTAAGAGCACAGTTTTGCTCAAAATATTGAAATACACACAACATTATGGGTGACATACCAGAGTTCAAAAGAGGACAAATTGTTGGTGCACGTCTTGCTGGCGCATCTGTGACCAAGACAGCAAGTCTTTGTGATGTATCAAGAGCCACGGTATCCAGGGTAATGTCAGCATACCACCAAGAAGGATGAACCACATCCAACAGGATTAACTGTGGACGCAAGAGGAAGCTGTCTGAAAGGGATGTTCGGGTGCTAACCCGGATTGTATCCAAAAAACATAAAACCACGGCTGCCCAAATCACGGCAGAATTAAATGTGCACCTCAACTCTTCTGTTTCCACCAGAAGTGTCAGTTGGGAGCTCCACAGGGTCAATATACACGGCCGGGCTGCTATAGCCATACCTTTGGTCACTCATGCCAATGCCAAACGTTGGTTTCAATGGTGCAAGGAGCGCAAATCTTGGGCTGTGGAAAATGTGAAACATGTATTGTTCTCTGATGAGTCCACCTTTACTGTTTTCCCCACATCCGGGAGAGTAACGGTGTGGAGAATCCCCAAACAAGCGTACCACCCAGACTGTTGCATGCCCAGTGAATCATGGGGGTGGACCAGTGATGGTTTGGGCTGCCATATCATGGCATTCCCTTGGCCCAATACTTGTGCTAGATGGGCGCGTCACTGGCAAGGACAACCGAACCATTCTTGAGGACCATGTGCATCCAATGGTTCAAACATTGTATCCTAAAGGCGGTGCCGTGTATTAGGATGACAATGCACCAATACACCCAGCAAGACTGGTTTTTTGTTTTTTATGTGATCTGGGCTATGAGACTTCTATCTATCTATCTATCTATCTATCTATCTATCTATCTATCTATCTATCTATCTATCTATCTATCTATCTATCTATCTATCTATCTATCTATCTATCTATCTATCTATCTATCTATCTATCTATCTATCTATCTATCTATCTATCTATCTATCTATCTATCTATCTATCTATCTATCTATCTATCTATCTATCTATCTATCTATCTATCTATCTATCTATCTATCTATCTATCTATCTATCTATCTATCTATCTATCTATCTATCTATCTATCTATCTATCTATCTATCTATCTATCTATCTATCTATCTATCTATCTATCTATCTATCTATCTATCTATCTATCTATCTATTCATCCATCCATCCATCCATTTCCCAAAAATCTCTTTCTACCACTAGACGGTGATACAAGCTACAGGACAGAAACATCAGTGGTTGAGATGTTTAATCTAAAATTCACTAAATGTTTCATTATAATTTTAATGTTGCTGTTCAAAGTAAACCCTGAACCTTTTGTTACATTACTAGAACAACAAAGACCAACATAAAGTAGTGCATAATTGTGAAGTGGAAGGAAAGTGATACATGATTTGCAATTTTAAGCCCGAAAAGTGAAACATGGCTTTGGTTGGCTATAAAAAACATATTAAAGGGTAAAGGAGCAATGGGGGCTGAATACAAATGCACCCTAAATTAGATTTTCATTAATAAAAAAGTTTTGAAAACCATGTGTCATTTTTTATTTCCAATAATAACCAGCAATTACTTTCTGTTGGTCTGTCACACAAAACTACAAGTACATAAAATAAAGATTTACCACTTTTAACATTAAAAATAAAATTTTAAAAATAAAATCTCACAAAATAACTTCTAACACATGAATTTCAAATTTAATAAACATATTTCTTAATGTTATCCCATGGGCAAATTTGTTATATCTTTAAATATGGCTTAAAAAGTCCCTAACTTTTTTTTTAATAACCAGAATTGTGGATTAGAAACATAACCTTATTAAAAAAAATCTTCTATAATTATTCGGAAAATTTGCGTATGCTAAAATAACCACAGCTCAACCATTTTGTCTTGCATCAAAGTTTTCTACACACTAGGTGGAGACATTACTTCAGTGAACTCAATCTTGGCTGTAAATCATCAAGTTATTTAGCAAATGTTAATGTTTTATCTTTACTACCCACCCACTTAAAAACGATTTAAAAATTAAGGAAACCATTTTTTCCATAATTTCTTTGTAACAAACGTGTTCAATTGTTTTTCTTTTCCAACAAGATATTTTCACTATAGATTATCATCAGTTGACAGATAAAAAAGCTAATTTAATACCTTGACAAACTGAACCCCAGAACTATGAAGGAGACGACTGACTCGACCTTGACAGATGCCTAGATTAGGACCTTAATCTGCCATGGCAAAAATCTTGGCACTGTATTCTGGACCCTGGATGTCGTGTTAACACTCGACAGGCTGCAAACAAAAGAGGAGAAATCAACAAATCAATGGGCTTTAAGTCTCACCAGGGGAGGGATGGACTGCTGTAGGAGTGGGGCTAGTGAGTTTTGGGCAAGTGAGTGGGCTGGGGGTGGCTGGGCAAATTAAGAAGCCAGTTCAAACAGTTGATGTATGAGGCAGACTCAGAGGTGTGTGTGTGTGTATACGCCTGGGTGGATGTTTGGATGGATGGATGCTGGGGGTCTAATCTGCCCTGGCCTTGGCCTGGTGCCCTTATGTGGATTAAACTGGGCCCCTAAGAGCCCAAAGAGCAGCGCCGCTGGCTAGGATTAAGCAGATTCTAACAGGTGTTTTCTTTTGTGGTAATAAGGGGGGACCAGTCCATCACTCGCTGAAAAGAGCAAATCATAAAGTGATTGGCTGACAGGGGTGTGGCATCCCGAAAAGGGAGACATGTTTGGCCGTAAATAGGATAATGTTTAGTTTTTGGGCTTTTATGCATTAAAAATAAAACTGAGTACCCCATGAAACAGGTAAAAAATGAATAATAAGTTTAAGTAAGTAAAGCTTTATATCAAGAAAATTTATCAAAACATTAATTGCAAAATGCTTTGCAACAATCATGCTTAAATGATGCCTTGAATGTTTTAGCAGAAAGTTTTATATTTTTACTAATGACTCACAGGGTTTATACAACATTACATAGAATTTCTCTTTTGGGAAAAATTTAACAAATCTTTTTATTGGGACTTAACTGGAGAAAATTAGGACCCATCCATTTATTATTCTCTGCTAAGCAGTGGTTTAGAGGGGTGAGCTATGCCTGATTAGTTTATCATTGATGAGATGTGCGCTTACATTTTTGTAAGAGAAAAGAAGAGAAAGAGAAGCTTTTACAAAGAGAAAGGGACACGTCTTAATATCGTACCCGGGGGCACACCGAAGTCCAGGGGTGCCCAGGGAGGAGTCGGTTTCACCTATTGTCACATAAAGCTTTGAGTTTGATAGATAGGAGATTAACCACTGAAGAGCAACAACAGAGAGCCCAGCCAGTTTTACTAAATGGTCAATGAGTTTGATATGATCAACAACATCACAACCCACTGACAGATCCAACCACTAACAGAAATGTCATCACAATTTAAAGAGAGGGGAACATCTTAGGGCACACAGCTACATTTTGTACAAGGTAGCCCAAAGAAAACAAAAAGAGAAAAGAACAGCTCCAAGCATCAACCCCTGCAGCACACAACAGGTGTCTATGATGTCTCATAAAATGTTTGGTTTGATTGGCAAAAGACAAACCACTGTAGACCAACACCAGAGATTTCAACCCATTTTTTAAGCTATCAAGAAACATTGACAGATCAATAATATTAAAAGCCATGACTGCCCCCAACAGAACAAAAAAAAACATACTGTAATGATTTTTGAGGTTTTAGCGCATGTAGATCTGTTTATCATCAGCATAGCATTGATGAGGCACAGACATTTTTGTATGGGGTGGTCCAAGGGAGTTATACACACAGAGAAAAGCAAAGGTCCAAGCACTGAACCTTGTGGCACACCACAGGCCAGGTGTGCCAGGGAGAAGTCATTCTAACTACCGTAAATTCCAGATTATAAGCCGCTACTATTTTCACACACTTTGAACACTGCGGCCTATACAACGGTGCGGCTAATGCATGTTTTTTATCATGCCGCCAAAAACATTTTGCCTGGTAACGGTAAATCAGACATTTATATTCACCCTCATCAACATGGAAAATCACCAACGGGTTTCGAAAGGCTGGAGTGCTGCGTGATTAAGGGGACCAGGTGCGCTCAAGTGAGGCTAAAGTGAGTGACGAGTGACGAGATCCTGAGGCTGTTCAGTTCAGACACTGAAGAACAGGAGGATTGACTGTTAAAAATCTCTGACTCGATGCAATCTGCTGAGTTTCCTTAGATAGAAAAACTTTTTATCAAATTTGAATAAATAACTGAATCTGACTGCACTGTTCAATGGTTTTGATTAATTGGAATGTATGTACCTGACTCTTGTGAAGTGCGTTGAGACAACATGTGTTGTGAATTGGTGCTATATAAATAAACTGAATTGATTGAAATTGATTTTGATGGTTTCAGTGCTCAGTAAGAAGATAAAGAAGGCGATCAATGACTTTTGACCTGGTAGGCTGCAGTGTATATCAGTTAGGACATATTGGAATGTTGTCCGTGCACTGTTCAGTAAAAAAGCATTAGCCACAAAATTTGTGTGTTACTGATAACGTACGTATATTTAAAGGTAGCCATGTTAGCCACTGTTCGAAAAAAAGCATTTGCAATATGTATTTGTTTATATTACCATACGGATTAAGTTAAAAGTTCAAAATTCCTCACGTGTAATATCTTTGTGTAAATCATATTACAATGTGGGACATCTGCGGCTTAACATCCGGTGCAACCTGTACAAGTACAAAATTGGTTTTCTTTCTAAAGTTAGAGCATGTGGCTTTCAATCAGGTGCGCTCTGTAGTCCGGAATTTATGGTAGTTTTTACATAAAACCTTTGGAGACGAATCACAGAAGAGCAACACCAGAGAACCCCGCCAATTCTTCTAACAGATCAAGGATTTAAATTTCGTCACAATTTAAATTGAGGAGATGCCATTGGTAACCTGAAGAATGTTGTCTTTGCTATAGCTTTGATGAAACCTGAGGTAATGATATTCACATGGACAATACCCTTTTTAATGGGGAATTTCTGTTAGCAGGTAATCCCTGTATAGATGCTGCAAAGTGGAGGAAAGTAAAGATGCTGTTGCAGGAAAGAAGCACTTTCCCACTGTAGCAGCATCAGATCTGAAAGGTTTAGATAACAAATTCTCATTTTATGTGATGAGAAGTAGAAATTCAATTTAAAAGGATGGAATTTGTCCCGCTATAAAGTAAAAAATGTCAAATGTAAAAAAAAACACCTCATTGAAATATGAAAACACCACCATAATCTCCTTTGATGCCTCAGACGAGTGCTGGCGAGTGAAGGCCTGTATATATGCGTGTAACGACAGACAGGAGGGCGGAGTAGCGATCAGGAGCGTGGGGAGAGTTCGAAAAGCTCTGCTGCTCTCATGCTGAGTCTTTAATGAAGTGAAACGGCTGCCTGGTCAGTTCCTCCCAGCTGTTGTCCCCACAAAGCCAAGATATTTGCCCTCAGCTCTTTGTCCCTGCTCGGGCTGCCATACCTCCAAATTACCCGCAGAACACGTAGAAATAAAAGGAATGCATCTGCTGTGCTCTTGACTCCAACTGCTCTGGAATGCAACCATGTCTCCATCTGTTGACCCCCTACTAAGGACTGAAGCTGACGGTAGGTGTTGACAATAAAAGAAAGCCAAGGATAAGCTGCTGTTTGAAGCTATACACAAGAATATTATACTACAAGAAACAGGTAAAGAGCTTTTTGTTTGTCTCATCACATGTTCTGAGTTAATGTCTAGAATTTTTACTGTTATTTCTAAATTCTGTTATGTCCAGTTCTGTTGAGTAATCTATACGGATTTATTTAAGCAATAATACATCTGGCTTAAGATGTAATAAATTAAGAATTTATTATATCTTTATTCCATTTCATTGCAGGAAATGGAATTAAGATGTAATAAAATAGTTTTGTTAGATATTTTATGGTATATACCTATGTGCCTTAATGTGTATAATCAATTATAATCTTTTCACACTTATTGACCTTTGCCAATAATTATTTATTTTTTCACAATGGATATTTTAAAACCTTTTTAATGTCTGATCTTGAATGTCTTTTTCTGTGAAAATCATCCATCCATCCATCCATCCATCTACATTTTAGATGGATGGATGGATTTTACTTAATTTTACTGAAATAGTTAGAATCCGATCAGTTTTATTGCCAGGTTTGTGCACACAAACAATGTATTTGACTCCAGTATTTTCTTTATCTAAATTGATATAAAAAATATAAAATATCTTTAAAATATAAAATATATTTGAAAGAGTTCTTCTCCAGATTTGATTTTTGTTTATATTGATTTTTTCACTTCCTAAGTGTTCTCAAAATTAATATTGAATGCCTGTGTGTCCAGTCAGTGTCATTATTGCACAGGCATGCATCAGGACCCCCATTGCTCCCAAAAGCTGTATTACCCCAATAATTTAAGATAGTGACTGCCTTTATACTTTACACAGCCACAGTGGGACTCGTACTCGTACTCGTCGTCTTCTGCTTATCCGGGACCGGGTCGCGGGGGCAACAGACTCAGCAGAGAAGCCCAGACGTCCCTCTCCCCAGACACCTCCTCCAGCTCCTCCGGGGGGAGCCAAAGGCGTTCCCAGGCCAGCCGAGAGACATAGTCCCTCCAGCGTGTCCTGGGCCGTCCCCTGGGCCTCCTCCCGGTTGGACGTGCCCCCGGAACACCTCCCGAGGAAGGCGTCCAGGAGGCATCCGGTATAGATGCCCGAGCCACCTCAACTGGTGGGACTAAAGGCAGTTAATGGAAGCAGCTGAAACTTTCTCTTTTATGCATACAGGCACACACTTACCATATAGGCAAAGGTAGCTAACTGCCAGGTGTCCCCAACCAGCAAGGGTCCCCACTGGTTGCAGACCCCCTAACAAAGCATGCATTAATGCATCTTTTAGATAAAATGATTATAATTTACAATTAAAACAATAACAAAATCAACTTCTGTTTCCCCTGTTCTCATAGTAAAATGGGCTATTGTGTTTTTGTCACATAAAAAAACCCAGGAAAATGGAGTGAGTGGCGTGACGGATCAGACAGGAGAAAGACAAAGCAGGTTTTTCAAAGTGAAGCGGAAAAACTGAAAAAGCATGAAAAGGCAGACATTTTTCTATGTTCCTACAACGGCGTCGGCTGACAAAAATATTGACGAGCATTGGCCCATTGCAGGTGTGGACAAGGAACTTTAATGGTGAAGGAAGAACTAATGAGTGTTGTGGAACATCAGGACAGGTAGGAGGATTCACATGATGAGGTGTGATTGATGGTTGTTATTTCAGTACAGTCCACATGGACTGATTTAAGAGTTTTAAGAATTATTTTCTACATAAGTTCTGGCTAAAGGGACCCACATTGACAGCAAAGTGAATACAGCTGAGACAAACTGTAGAACTATGTTTATTTTTTCTATTTCAGAATATTAAAGGTATTCTTTCCGTAATCACCATTTGAGATGTTAGATTATTTATATCAGCAGAATGTGGCTGACTTGTATCTTAGTATAGGTCTGGGACTGGTGCTCTCCTTCCCTGTGAAAGAAGCCTTTTAGTGTTTAAATGGCTCAAAACACACCTCAGGTCCACCATGTTACAGGACAGACAGTCTTGACCTGCTCTCATTGACATTAAACTTGAGATCAGGGAAACAATGGACATGGATGCACTAATAGAAAGGGTTACAGAGGCCAAAGTCTGCAGGGTTAGATTCAACTAGTGATATCAACTGTGCCAGCCAGCTATACAAAAGTGACAGAGTGATTATAGCTGAATAGATACATACTGACCACTAATATATAACATATATCTGTAAAAGGGGCCATGAAGAAGAGGAATACAATAACAAAACCATAAGAGAAACAATAAAGAAAAGGAAGAGGAAAGAAGGGCCAACAAATAATGATTGCACCATCCTTCTTGTCTTGTCATGTGGGGTTTTCCTTAGCTGCAAAGTCTAATGTTTTGACATTGCTTTGTGGTTTTCATAGTTTTTGCCTTAACTGTTTACTTGTGCCTGCCTTTTTGCCTTGCTGCTGGCATAGCCAAATTTCCCCACTAAGGGACAATAAAAGATATTTCATTTCGATTCAAGAAAAGAAAACAAAAGAGAACATTAACATTCCAGGGAAACAGGCACAAGAGGAGACAGAAATATGGAGCCTAGAAGAGAGCAGGAAAGAGTACATTTTATTAGAACATTACTGTATTCTATATGTGTTGCAATTAACCTGTTATGCTCTCATGTGATTCTTCATTCACTCATTCATCTTCTATACCTCCTATTCCGTATTGGGTCACGGGGGAGCTGGTGTCTATCTCCAGCAGTCTATGGACGAGAGGCAGGGTACACCCTGGACAGGTTGCTAATCCATCGCAGGCCAAAATCTCTCTTTAGTAAAACCAAAAAGCAAGAGACAAATTGCAAGTTATGGAATGTTATGGAAATATGCTAATTTATCAATATGTATTTACTGTATTGTTCACCTCTACCCTGTCACAGTTAGTTGTGTTGACTATTATTATAAGTATTTTAATGAGTAGTTGTGCCTTATTAAAGTAGGAATTTGCTACTGTCTGGTTCACAGTATTCCAGTATGAAAATTGTGGCAGTACAACAGAATCTTTCACCCTCACGACCTACTACTACATTCCCACTTGGGGGAGTGTCCCTCTTCAAAGGTTCACCTGGGGCCTCACAATAGCGAAGTCCGCCACTGTCTGCACATAGGCAGTTTGTATTTCACTCATGACAGTTAAACTGCACTGGAGTGACAAAGATTTTAACATGCTAATTTCAGGACACCATCTGTCACACTACCCAAACTCTATAAGTCAGTCTACAGTTAGTTTTCTCACAACATGTCACTTCACCCTAAAAAGTCACTTCAGGTTAACATTATCTGCTTTGTAAAACAAAATGTAAAGGCCAATGGCACTTGCTTTATTTTTCACAATTTTAAGATTTAGGTCAGTATTCTGGCTGAAACATTTCCTCTCAGTATCTGCTGTTCAAACCAGAGATGCCACATGATCAATAGATGAAGCACACTCAAACCAACCTTCATCATATGTTACCATGATGATGTCACAGAAACTTAATCTGTGCCTCTCTGATGCAAAAGTTAGATAAATTTAGCTTAGTCGCTCACTTTTTTTCCTAGACTGCACAATCCAGGCTTAAAAAATTTTATGAATCAGCCGATTGTGTGACAGGAAGCATCTGCCTGAAACTTCCCTCATGCAGTCAAGCTAAAACAACGTACAACCCAATGAAAATCGTACAGCAGGATGACAGCAAACACCTTTTCCTTCCTTGGGTCACCTTGCGTGACAGATTTGATTTCTCCTGTGTGGTCTGCACACACCCTGATACAGTGGGTAAGCACCAGGGCCTGCGACTTACACCCAAATGTCAACACGGAGCAGAGGTGCTTTCCTTTGTCTAAGTGTGAGGTCCTAATGACACTTTAACAGTTGTGCTGTGTATTCCCCCTAGAATGATTTGGAGTCTGTTTAAAAGTATTATTGCCTTTTAGTTTACTATTTTCACCTTTATGTATTCCTTGATGGTTTGACTGTCGGGCATACAAGAAAGTGGTTTTTGTAATCCATCTGCTGTGTCAGATCAAAATGCTGCAGCAACGTCTGTTTCATAACTATTGTTACTTTTCAGTTTTGAACACTTATTTTACAAATTGACATTTTGTAATGTTTACATCTCTGTAGATATTATGTTTATTTACCTAAATGTTTCATACCCCTGAAGTGGTGAGCTTGGTTAGCAGCACAACTTCTGTTTGTGTGTACATTGCCTGAACAAATATACAACATGAACAAAAGTCCAGTGGTAAAGTTTTAATTTTGCAACAACACAAATCAATAATGGAATTTAAAAGAGTTAGATTTGAAGAAAACATTGCAGATTTTTTAAAGGATTTGGGAAAAATTGTGTGGAAATTGTGAGTTATAGAAGCAAGTTATTTTTATAATAAAAAACAGCTTACGCTTTAGTAGTGCGTATGTTTTAAAATACTTTATTCTAGAGCTTTCTCAACCCAGATGTCTGATAAATAAATATAATTACATGAATTCAACATGTGAGTTGAAGATGTGGAACAACAGTTTGCAATATTTTAAAGCTAAACAAAAACAAAACTTCACCATTCATTGAAACATTCAGAGAAACATTCATAGAAAGACCATGCACTCTAGTGAAACAAAATCTAGACACTGTTGTGTTCTTGAACTGATTTGATATACAATCAGATTCTCAATAATCTGTAAATCAATTCCATTAATTATTTGAGCGCAAATAGGTTGTTATAATGATTAGTTAATATCCAAGTAAGACATACAATTATAACTATGAATTAACACCTACATTAAGCTTCTATTGCTCAGGTTTGCATATGTGAACATGTAAGTAATGCACCTGATGCATAATAAATACTTGCAGGGACATATGCAATTTTCACTTCCATCTCAAGTCAATGTTGGAGTGCTTCAACATATATCTTAAAACCTCAAAACTTAATCTGATTATTACATAGCATTTGGGACATTCTATAGTCATGCATATTCATGCACTTTACAATGAAATAGGACTTTGGACCATGAAGCCACAGTCCAAAGAGAGCGACATTTGTGGCCCACGTTCTGGGTAGATCTGTTTGGTGGGTTTTGAAGCTCTGACTTCAGCACTAGGCCACACCTTTTGAATATTGAAATGGATGACTGAATGTACTTTGCATCACAGTCTACTTGTGCCATTTTCCTATGACAATTTTCCTTCCACTCAACTTTCCATTAAGCCACTTGCATGGAGCACCCTGTGAACAGACAGTTTATATAGGGCAATGACCTTCTGTGGCTTACACCTCCTTCTATAGGGTGTCAAAGAGTGTCTACTGGACAACTGTGAAGTCTGCAGCCTTCCCCATTTCTGTGTATGGCCATACCATTAACTTTCTGTAATAGAAATCCCCTCTGTTGGTCTTATGTGAGTCAAATAAGTCAAATATCCAGCTGCACACACCAACTTATATTTAGAAAGGATATCAGCGATCTTGTGATTTTACAACAGCAGGTCTCAGGATCATGTATTCTTGGGTAGATCCAGAAAATAACTTTTGCAGTGAAAGAATGATTTTTTTCAATCACATCCACTGTATTACTTTTTAAACTTGTGCGTTTTGTAACGTAGATAAATGCTGACATTCCTTAAAACCGGGCTCTGTAACAGACCCACTGGGTGCCACTATCCCGTAAAACTAAATTTTTTTAAGTTTTAATATTTTATTATTTAAATATTAAAGTAATAAGTACATTAAATACTTTTTAATACAATACATATATCATCATATAAATATGTAAGTAATTTATTACACAATATCAAATGATTAATTGTTGAAATAGTTATTTTTATTTAAAAAAAATCATGTTTTAAAATCATACACAAGTGTTTCAGGATTTTGTAAAATAATTTCATCTCTCCTTTGCAAAATTCCAGCATTACATAATGATCATCTAATGAAGCCTAATATAAATGCTTAAATAATTACATATGCCTTTACATATTTTACGAATAAATACAAAAATTACGTATAAAATAAATGACTTAAAACATTTAAAGATTTATTAAATGTCTACTCATTTCATGCATAAACAATATTTCCAGTTTTATTTAAATCATTGTGGCACTTGATGGTAACAAAGAACCCTACTGGAAATCATTACTCACATTCACAATTTTAACATAAAACATAATAAAGTATATGGTCCACTGTGTTTTATAACTTTAAATGTTGTTTGCCTACTTACCTAAACTCCTACAGACCTTCTAATCTCCTGCTGACAGAGTTAAACGGACCAACTGATGCTTCCTGTGAACAGTCATCCATGGTGAAGATTTTCTCACTTCTCTGGCCATGGGAAGGGGGATCTGAAGCATCACAAAGCAGAGCAGCACCAGGACTTCACACCACACTCTGTGATGTGTTTGAGGAGTCAACAGAATCCTACTGTGTGGCATAGTGGGTTGACAAATACAACAAAAATCTACAAGCAGTCATAATGTGCTGGCTTTGATTTCTCCCATTGCTCAGCAAATTTTTCACAGTCATAAATGGGCTCCCCTGGACTTTCCTGATGGTTGAACAGCCGCTGGTAGTTGGAGAGATCCTTCCTCCATTTGTTAACCAGCTGGTGATCAATCGCTCTTTCCTTGGGTTTTAGATTGACTTATCTGTGTCAATACTTTCCTGACTTGAAAATCAAAGATAATCTCATCTAATCTCTCTAAACTTTACCTCAGAGAAGTGGAGGATTAAAAAGGATTATACTTAACACAAATAGGAATTTTCTTTAAGTGGAAAGACTTCTGAGGGAGCAACACTTTAACCAGCACAGCTGTGTGCAAAACATATTTTTAAGCTCTCTCTGAGTAGTTATTTTTTGACTTTTCAGAGCTCTAATTTGAAAGTAAAACCATGTAAACAAAAATATGACATGTAATCATAATATCTGCTAAGAGGTTTTATTCTTGCCTGAAAACATAACGCAAAAACAACAAGCAGGATCCCTTCAGAGTATTAAAGCTTTTGATAATTAGAGCAATTCATTCTTCCTCCAACTTAATCCTATTTTCCTTTGTGCTTTGATGTCTACAAGGTTCGTTTCCTTTGAATACAGGTGTTTCCATGTTCCATTGTGACTTGCTTTATTTCTTCCCTCTTGACA